>NC_133788.1:153117-169671 GCF_003597395.2 Chelonoidis abingdonii | reverse complement strand
AACCAGGATTTAAACCCCGGTCTCTCATATCAAAGGGCGGTCTCCTGTATCAAAGGGCAGCGCTCTTAACCACTACGCTATGCAGTCACTATATATATATATATATATATATGATGACACAAGGTGCAGGGCTCACCATTAGCCAACTGGAAAGGGAATTTTAAGTGGGCAGAATACAACTACCCAGGCTGGAATTGAGTCAGAATATGGGATTACTCAAAGGCTTTTCTTAGTCATGTGCTCTTTTAATAATCCTAACACTGTGGCATTGGATAGCACTTTATATGCTCAAAACACTGTAGAAGCATTAGCTCTTCTCTTTTTATGATCTATAAAGAAGGTCTGAAAGGTTGGGGTTTTTTTAAGATTACCCCCCTCCCCTTTGCCTTGCGTTCTGACCTAGGCACCATTTTTGTACCAATTGCATGATTTAATTGAGGGGATTGATTTTAGAGCTAAATAGTTACACCGGTAAAAGCTTTAGAGTGGATGCCATTATACTGGTATTGTCATAACTATAAAGGGAAGGGAACAGCCCTCCTGGCCAGAGGCACCAAAATCCTTTTACCTGTCAAGGGTTAAGAAGCTCAGGTAACCTGGCTGACACCTGACCCAAAGGCCCAATAAGGGGACAAGATACTTTCAAATCCTTGGGGGGAAGAAGACTTTTGTTTGTGCTCTTTGTTTTGGCTGTGTTCTCTCTTGGGACTAAGAGGGACCGGCCATCAATCCATTTTCTCCAAATCTTTCTGAACAAGTCTTTCATATTTCAAATTTGTAAGTAACAGCCAGGCAAGGCATATTAGTTTATCTTTGTTTTCTCAACTTGTGAATTTTACCTTTGTTGGAGGGAAGTTTATCCCTGTTTTGTTGTAACTTTGAACCTAAGGCTAGAGAGGGTTCCTCTGGGCTCTTTGAATCTGATTACCCTGTAAAGTTATTTTCTATCCTGATTATACAGAGGTGATTTTTACATTTTCTTTTTAATAAAATCCTTAAGAACCTGACTGATTTTTCCATTGTCCAAAGACCTAGGAGTTTGGGTCTTTGAGCACTTTGTAACCAATAGGTTAGGATATTATTCTCAAGCCTCCCCAGGAAAGGGGGTGTAAGGGCTAGGGGGGATATTTTGGGGGAAGAGGAACGCCAAGTGGTCCTTTCCCTGTTTCTTGTTAAATCACGTGGTGGTGACAGCGTACCAGGTTTTAACCTAAGCTGGTAGAAATAAGCCTAGGGGGCTTTCATGCAGGTCCCAACATCTGTACCCTAGAGTTCAGAGTGGGGAGGAAACCCTGACATGCACCTTTCTACACATTTTCTGATCTACTTGCATATCTGGGTTCCAAATAACCAATTCTAGATATGATTTTGCTAGTTTTTATACCTGGCCTTCAGCTTCTCACAGACAGACAAAGGGAAGGGTTTTTTTTTCCAATTTTTAAAAAGTTCTAGCCCTCCCATTGGCTCTTTTGATCAGGTGCCCACTCCCTTTCTTTTACCTATGCAGGGAGGTTTTTTTTAACCCTTTACAGTTAAAACAAGCAGAGAACAGCTACCAAGAGAGACTTTATAGCTAACTGGCTGGCTGGGTGTCCACAAAATGGAGCTACACCCCCCTCTAATTTATCACAGCAGCCAACAGGGAAGTGGGAGGGAGGCAGTCTTAGGCCTGGCCCACACTAGGGGGTGGGATTGATGTAAGATACACAACTTCAGCTATGGGAATAGCGTAGCTGAAGTTGAAGTATCTTATTTTGACTTACCTCCGGTCCTCATAATGTGGGATCGACAGCCACGGCTCCACCTGTCGACTCCACTACCGCCGCTCACCCTGGTGGAGTTCTGGCGTGGACGGGAGTGCTTTGGGGATTGATATATTGCATCTAGATAAGACACGAGATATATCGATCCCTGATAAACCGATCGCTACCTGCCGATCCAGCAGGTAGTGTAGACATATGCTTAGAGCCGGCATGTCTTGTCTGTTTCTCCCTTGCTGCTTGGGCAGAGGCGGAAAGGGAGCAAAACATGCCCGGCTGAAGGTTTTGCGCTCGGCCTTGAGGATTAAGCCCGAGCCCCCGGCATGGCTGCTGGGAGATGGATTTTTGTGTCTCAGCCAGCGCACTCTTCGGGCCATCAGCTGAACACACTGAGGCCAACAAAGCAGCAAAACGGTTTGAAGCAGCAAAACGGTTCCTTTGAGGGTCCAAGTGGGTAGTATAGGGTTAGTACTGTCCCTGAGTGGGCTCAAATCACCATCCTTTTGGTTAACAGGTGAATGCGCTGACCCAGTGTGCCACAGAAACACCATACAAGTCACCACCGATCAGAGCTGCTCTCTAACAGCCTTCGCAGCTGCCTGCCAGCACTAGGGCTCTCAAGGTGCTAGTCTGGATGCTGGCAGCTGGGTGCTATGTGCAAAGACCCAGCAGAGTGGTGCAGTGGAAGTGTGCTAGGCCCAGAGGTTGGTGGATTGAAATTATCCCCTGACAGGGATGTTCTTGTTTCTTTTTACTCTGGGCCTTCAAGCGAGGTGATGACCAGCAGAGCGCCCAGGCCATGAGGCAAAAGGTGGCTGAGGTAGCAGCCTGCCAGGGAGCTCTCTGGCGCCTCTGGCTGCCTGGGCTGAAGGCAAGAGTCAGGCCTGCGCGAGGCAAGGGTCTCCTGGCCTGGCCTGAGGCAGCAGTGCTTCCTTGTCCCTTTTCCCACTCACACCGGCTGGCGGTTGCTACAGGAGCGCACAAGGGAGGCTCTCGGGACACTAGGTAGCTGTGTGTGTGTCAAGGCTGATTCTCCACTCTGGCACTTCAAGTGCAGAAGGTGGGACCCCACAAGGATTCTAAAAATTAATAACTTGCCAATCCAGGCTGGTATTAAACTCCTAAGGTTGCAGTTTTTCCCTGATCTTGGGATAGGTAGACGCTGCTATCACCCAAATGCAAAACCCCTTGGAACCCAAGAAGGTAAAACTTGGGCATTCCTTCCTATGGGGTACTCTCAAGCCTTTCACCTCCCTCTCCCGGGGAAGGGCTGAGAAAGGAAAACGAAGAAATCAGCTGTTGCCATCAGCTAATTAAAAACCATGCACAAATCTCTTGAGACACCAAAAATCCAATCCTGTTCTTAAAATAGGTAAATTTTATTAAAAACAAAAAAAGAAAATACATCTGGATCTTAGGCTTTTACTAGATTTAAAAATTCCACGTACAAAATTAAACATCAAGAATAACCTTCTCGAGGTCCTGCTTAAAGGTTACAAGCAAAACAAAAGCATTTGGGGTTAGCGGAGAGGAGTCCACAAGACAAGAGGAATAAAAGAAATAACCCTAATTGCATCTTCCTAGACATTCACTGATTTATTTACATATTTGAGGTTTCAGATAAGTAGGGTTGAGGTATGATTTGATAATTTTTCATATATGGTTTAAAGCTTCTCATAGCAAAATTCCTGCCCTGTTCCCCTCTACCCCAGAGAACAACAACAGACACAAAGGGGAAGTTTTTCCCCCCATTTAAAAAAGTTCTAGCCTTCCTATTGGCTCTTTTTGGTCAGGTGCCCACTCCCTTTCCTTCACCTGGAGGACGTTTTTAACCCATTACAGGTAAAGCACGCAGAGACCGGCCACCAAGAGGGACTTTATAGCTAACTGACTGGCTTGGTGTCCACACCCCCTCTTCATTTATCACACCTCCCATAGCTGCCCCACCACAGCCCCCCCATCCCCTATCATAGATTCATAGATTCGTAGGTCAGAAGGGACCAATATGATCATCTAGTCTGACCTCCTGCACAAAGCAGGCCACAGAACCCTACCCATCCACTTTTATAACAACCCCTAACCCATGACTGAGTTATTGGACTGAGTTTGAGAGTCCTCAAAATTGTTGGTTGAGAGACCTCAAGCTGCAGAGAGTCCATTCAGGCAAACGAACGCACAGCACTCAAATCACTGCAGCCCTCTTCCCCTGCCCACACTGCCTCAAGACATATCCCCCACAGCTCATACACAGCCCCCTGACCCGCCATGCCCAAAACCCATCACCCTCACATGCCCTAGTTCCACATCCTGTCGCAGCCCTATTCCAGCACTCAAACCCCTCCCCCACAGACTCGCCATCACAGGCCTCGGCCCCGCATAGCCCCCGAACCCACCCCCAGGAAGCCCCCATTTCCTGCCACCAGCCTCGTACCCATCATGCCCCTACACGCCCTCTATCCCTCTGCCGCATAGCACTCGAAACCTCGCCCTACGCCCCTACAGCCTTTGCAAACCCACCCATCCACCTCTCTCGTACCCTGCAGCGCATACTCATAGCACAAGCCATGCACCACAACCCCTACCACTAAGCACAGCCGTTACCTGGCTACAGCACTGAACCCACCCCACAGCCCCTGTCCTCTATCACAGCCCTCAAATCACCATCCCCACAGCCCCCACAGCCCCCCATGCCCTTTGACACACCTTCAAACCCACCCCCAAGTCCCCGCCCACAGCCCCCCACTGCCCTACACAGCCTTCGTAACCCCATCCCGCAACAGACCCCCCCACTAGCCCCCCTTCCCTTGCCACAGCCCTCTCAACTCATCCCCCACAGCCCCCCACAGCCCCTCGTACCTGACACAGCCTCGAAACCATGCCCCCATCAGCCCCCCACAGCCGCCCATGCCCATGACACAGCCTGCAAATCCATTCCCGATCGACAACCCCCCTCAGCAGCCCCCCATCCCTGCCACAGGCGCTCAAACCCAGTCAGCACAGCCCATCCCCACAGCCCCTATTGCCCTGCACACCCAAACCCATACCACAGCCACCAAGCCTTCAGACCACTGCCACCACCACAAGCCCCATGCCGAGCAGCCTAAACCCATTCCACAGCAGCCTGCAATCAAACCCATCCCGCAAGCCCCCACAGCCCCCATGCCCGACAGACCCTCAAACCCATCCCCCACAGCCCCATCCCTGCACAACCCTCAACCATCCCCCACAGCCCCACCACTGCCCCCGTGCCCGAACAGCCCTCAAACCCATCCACCCACAGCCCCCTGCCCTGCACAAACCTCCATCCAAACCCGTCCCCACATCTCCCCAGCCGGACGACACCCCGGCCCTGCCACAGCCCTCAACCATTCCCCTATCTGAGCCTCTCTCTATCTACAGCCCCCGTTCTCTCTCCATCTATCCTTAAAGCCCATCCCTCTGGAGCACACAGCCTACACATACAGTCCTATCACTCCCCCTCGGTATATCTCCATCTATCCATCATGCACTCTCTTCCTATGCCCTCTCACATCTCCTCTCATGACCTCTCTCCGTGTCCCCCACAGCCCCTCCGGAGCCCCCTATCCCCTGCCATAGCACTCAAACCTGCCCCCACAGCCCCACCGCAGCCCCCCATGCCCTGCCATAGCAGTCAAACCCACCCACCACAGCCCCACCATCCTCTATCACAGCGCTCAAACCCACCCATCACAGCCCTTTGCCACAGCCCTCAAATCCATCCCCCATAGCTCCACCACAGCCTCCCCATGCCCTGCCACAGCCCTCACACTGACCCACCGCAGCCCTCCATCCCCTACCACAGTGCTCAAACCCATCCCCCACAGCCCCAACACAGCCCCCTGGCATAGCACTCAAACCCACCCCCCCATAGCCCCACCACAGGCCCCCATGTCCTGCCATAGCACTCAAACCCACCCCCACAACCCCACCACAGCCCTCCATCCCCTGCCATAGCACTCAAACCTGCCCGCACAACCCCACTGCAGCCTCCCCCGTGCCCTGCCATAGCAGTCAAACCCACCACAGTCCCACCACAGCCCCCACAGCCCCCATCGCAGCACTCAAACGCATCCACCAGAGCCCCCTGCCATAGCACTCAAACCTCTCCCACAGTTCCACCATGCCCTGCCACAGCGCTCAGATCTATCCCCCATAGCCCCACCACATTCCCCCATCCGCTATCACAGCGCTCAAACCCACCCTCCCACAGTCCCTGTGCCCTGCCACAGCACTCACACCTGCCCCCACAGCCCCACCATTGCCCCCATCCTCTGCCATAGTGCTTAAACCCACCCCCAACCTAACTCATTCCATAGTTTCCCAACCCATCCCTCACAATCCCACCCACATCCCCTCAAAGTGCCTCCCACAGCCCCATTCAACCCTCAATCCTCCATCCATCCCCACTTAAATATGTTTGACCCCCTCCTACACCATCTCTAAATAATCCCCCCAAATCCCACAAATAAACCCAAACCCAACAAACCTGTCACAGGGCCCACACATCCCCGCTCCTCATCACTCCACCCCTCAGCTCCTAAATAAACTCACCCCATTGCACAGCCCCTGAAGCCCCCCCATAAAACATCAGCCTGCTCAGACCCTCCCCCTACTTGCCAATGTCCCACAACCCCTACACCCTCCCGTGCCCCATTCCCCAATAACCCCACCTCTTAACTCTGCCGCTCCTCACCATCCCCAACCACTTTCTTCCCTGTCAAAGTTAGACTCAGGACTCACAGTTTGTCAGACCACTCTGTTTTATTAGCACAGCGCTCTGCTAACACACCCAGATAATGTGAGCAACCATGCAAGGCCTAAAGAGTCTTATTTATACACATAAAAAGCTGGAATTAGACAAAGGGACAAAGAAAGCAAAAACAGTAAAAATCACCTGGGGTACAGCATGCATATCCCACTTCCTTACTAACTGTTATCGATCTAAGGCTAATACTTCACCAACTGCCCTTAAACGGTGCAATTGTTCTGTGTTAATGTCTATGTTATTCCTGACACCTGGATTGCAACATTCCAACGATTCTGCTTAAAAAGGTACGGACAACATTTCTTTAATCCTTTCTATTCTTACAATATAATTCATTCTACTTTCACATCCCCCACCCCCTTCTTCACCCCTGCCCTGTGCCCCTGTCACTCTACTACCCCTTGTGCCCCCAAGGCTCTTCTGCTGCCCCCAACACCCATGTCCACTTACCCTATACAGCAGCTCAAAGCACCCCAGCTCCAAGCTGCACCAACCCCCTTCTTCCTTCCTCTATTGTTCCACTCCTCTATGGCTCCCCCAGGAACACCCCCACCCAGGACCCTCACCCCTTTGGCCCTGGCAGCAGCATCCCATTTACATTTTGGAGTGTTACTCAGGGCTGGGGAACACTCCCCACCCCTTTGTCTTCTTGGGGTGGTCAGATGGCTACCCCCTCCCATTCAGAGTAACCTGCCACAGCAAATCTTTGAGTTGCAAGAGCCAGCGGGCTGGAATGGGGGTCCAGCAATGCAGGACTGGTGATGCTGCTGCACGGTGTGGGGGGGCCCTTTCTGACTCCCCCAGCCCTCAGGCAGTTTTACTCAGCCTTCCACCGTTCCAAAGAATGTATTCACCAGTCACCTATACTGAAGGCTGAGTAGCCTGGAGCATGTGGGTGGAAAAGGCAGGTGGGGAAAGACCCAGGCTGTGGTACTATACACTGTAGCCCCACAGCCCTGCTCATCAGCCTGTTCCCCTCCAGGGGCTTACAAAGGACTTGTTCGCTGTGTTAGTCCAGTATCTTCCCAGGCCTCGAAGTTGGGCTGACTGGTCTGGAATTCCCAGTGCCTCCTTGGTCCCCTTGTTCCAGACAGGTGCTGTGTTTGCCTTTCGCCCGTCCCCTGCACCCTCCCCCAGCCTCCAGGAGCTCGCCAAAAGAATCACTGAGATTGGGTCTGAGAGCACTCCAGTTAGAGCCTTACTGCACCCTAGGACGGGGCTCCCAAACTTTGTTCCCTGAGGTTACTCCTGAGGGAATTCTGCCCCCCAAAATTTAAAATTCTTCATATTTTATTTGTCAAAATAACACAATATTATCACACCATTTTCAATGATTTGCATTTGTCCCACAGTAATTGTCACCGATGGCACAACAAAACCAGCGGTTGGGTGTATGCCCCCTGGTGCTTGGAGTAGCACTTTGTCCCCCTCTTGTGGCAGCTAGAGAATGATGAGACTGCTACAGCCTGGGCTAACAGAGATATGTTCTGTAGCTCATGCTGTAGTTCTCAACCCATGGGCTGGAGGGCAGTCCCCGCTCACACACACACAGAGACAGCAGCTGGGCAGCCTCCTCATATGAGCTCCAGGTGAGAGGTGCCCAGGGCACAGGCACGCTGCCTCCTGCACTGCAGCTCAGCAGCCCAGCAGGGGACATGCTGCTGACACTGCAGCTGTTCTGTGGATCCAGCTCAGGCCAGGCTTAAAGTGGGCAGAGTCGACAGGGGCCACAGTCCCAGCCAAAAATAGTTCAAAATGGAGCCGGGTCACTGAGGCCTGCACTGCAAGCACTGCTCTATGTTATATCCTTGGGGGCAGCTGGTTTAGGAAGAAATCACTTGAGGCCAGACAGCAGACAGCTGACAAAACTACCCTTTATTTACACACACAGAGCTCACCTAACCAGCCGAGCAAGCTAGGCTATCCCCTAATAATCTAACTCAGTTGCCATGGGAACAAAAACCAAGACAACCAAATACACAACATATTCCTCCCCCCTAATAAGAACATCCCCTAAATAAAACACATACTAGACTAGAGAAGGAGGGTAGACTGCCTCCATTCCCGGCTAAACCCTGGGGATTATTTTGCCCCGTAACTGTGGGTTTGCCCTAGCTAAAAATCCAGCCGATGAGGAGACCTTCTGTCTTTAGGTGGATTACGGCGAACTCCTGGTGTTGTTGCACCCGAAAGTACCATGGACTCAGGGTCCGCAGCACGAACAGGTGAGGAGGAGCAGCATTCCCCAGCAAACGGCTGCTGCAGCATACTGACTAGCTGGAATCTGACAGTGTCCCTGGTAAGAGCATGCCCTTGGGCCACGGTGCCAGGAGCTGGAGTGGGTCTCTCAGCCTCATGGACCCTAGGCAGGGCCTCCTCCCTGCCCAATCCTTTGGGGATTGGGGCCAAAGTACTAGAACAAAAGGGGAAGAGGCATATTACAAATGACTGAGCATAGAGCAGATAATGCTGTTTCCAAGGTCCAGGGTAGAAATCAGCCCTTAGATGAGCGGCATCCTCCCACTTGACCACGTTCTGCCCTCTTCTATTTACTTCTGATGTGGCGGGCTGCTGGCGCATCCCCCGCTCCTCTCTAGGGCAACAGGAAGTGTAAGCTGTTGAAGGATGATTGGTTCCCAAACATTGTCTATTGCATTAATGTCAAAATGGTTCTGGCTGTCAGGATCACTGAAATCCTTCTCCTTTAGCTACCCTAAGCTCCCATGGCAATCTGTTCTCACAGATTGAACTGAATTCTGGCACACTTGTGGCCTGCATGAAGCCCCCTCCACATAGGTGTTTCAAGAAATTTGTGATGGGGCAAGTTTTCTATTTGTACAGTGTTTTTCTGCTGCGTGTCATTTACACCATGTTCTCTTTCTCTAATTAATTTAAAATACTAGAATGTCTAGGGATGTGAAGGCGGCCCTCAAGAGTTGTCAAGTCCAAACTCCTGCTTCAAGGCGGACAATCCTTACACATTTCTCTATTTACATAGATTTTGAATGGCACTTGTGGGGTCTAGTTTGTGGACTTTTTAACTTCTTGTAACACAACATGTAATACCAGTGATGACTTAGAGGAAAGAACTGTGCAGACTCTGGCGACTTTAAACCTGCTCAGTTGACCCTCCCGTTCCAACCCACCAGCAAAAATGCTGCGATTTTACAACTGTAATGGGCCGGCAGCAGCTATTTTTCAAATTGGGCACCTCTGGAGCTTAACCCATGAACCATCTGCTGCAGGGTTTCTCAACCTATTTACCGTTGGGGGCTGGATATGCAGTTCTCTGGTGTTATTGTGGGCTCTAGCTACACAATATCTACACCAGATGATATACCTGGGGTTGGGTGTAATCAACTGGTTTCTGCACAAGAGCCTGGATTGCTCTGGTTGTTGATCTCTGCAATGTATGTGAATCACTGTGACTCAGTGCTGAAAGTGCTCTGCGGAAAAAGCATGAGTAGGGGGGAAAGGTGTCTGTGATCAATCTAGCACTTGTAGTAGTGTTGTGATTTGGTTGTCATTGGTTTTGTTCCCATGGCAACTGAGTTAGTTATTAGAGGATAGCCTAGCCTTGCTCGGCTGGTTAGGTGAGCTCTGTGGTGTGTAAATAAAGGGTAGTTGTTGCAGCTGTTCTGCTGTCTGGCCTCAAGGATTTCTTCCTAAACCGCGTGCCCCCAAGGATATAACAAGTGGGCGACGATGGATTGCTGGATTCCGGTGTGCTCCGCGTAACAAGAGGAAGTAGAAGAAGTCAAGGTGAAAAAACAAACAAACAAAAAAACTGCTTTGTTTTGCACTGACATTGTTGAAAGTATGAAACTAAATTATGGTTTACTCTGACCCAGCCACTGGAACCTTTGCATGAGAATATAGAGCAGTGCATGTGTCTATACTGAGCGGGCTTTTTGAGCTTTTGTTATTGCAAATGGACATTCAGATAAGCGAAGAAGGTGCAAATTCTTAAGTGTTGTGGGGCGAAAACCTCTTCCCTGCTATGCAGCTTCACTCAACACCCTGTTAAGCTGAGACTAAATCTCCTACGAGTGACGTTCTGGGGAAATCCTGGCCATTTCCCAAAACTACTTGGTAATTGTGAAAGATATCCGGTTCCACAAAAGGACCAAAAGAAGATGAAACAGTTATACAGTTTAGCAATTTTTAAAAAGCTTAGCAGACAAACTATGAATTTAAAGTGTTACTTGATGTCCTGCGTGACAGGTTACTTGTGGGCTGTACAATGAAGCATACGGAAGTGCCTACTGACAGCCGATGCTCAGCTTACATTACAGAAGGCTGTTGATATTGCAGTCTCCAGGAACTGGCTTACAAGGAGGTGCACATACATTGGTTGGAATCCGCCTAGGTTGCAAAAGTTGTCACAAGAACATACCCACAAAACTGGGCAGAGTCCAGATGTTACCGCATGTGGTAAGCCAGCGTCACCAGGCATCAGAATGTGTGTGTAAGGACCTGGTAGTGTCGACCACCTGTGGCAAAAAGGGACACATTGAGTGGTCTGTAACAAAGAAAGAGAGAACCTTGCATACCCTAGAGCGAGCAGATATCAAGGTGACACCTTTATCCGCACAGCAGAAGTTGCCATGCATGTTTTTGTCTTTGGCAGTGGGCTCCATATTACTGGATAACCCCATTGTTGGATGGCAAACCTATACGCATGGAACTGCCGACACGGTTTGCAGCCGTTCTCGCTGTCTCCGTGTACTGTGTTATAAAGAAAAAGCTACCAGTCTTCAGCTTAGAGCAAGACAAAACTGTTCTGAATACGCGTATTGGGAGAAGCTGTGCCCATGTTGAGCACTATTTGATGTTAAGGTGGAGCTCATGGGACAGGCTGCTAAATTGCCACTGTTGTGGTGAGAGTAACTACCCAGCCTGTAATGGGGTAGGTCTGCTGGCTTGGGAAGAGTCAGCGGAACTCGGCAGAAGATGCACCGGAGACCTAAAGAAGAAACCAGTCTAACCCTATACTATGGAACGATGCTGATGTTTTTGGAATGATTGGGAAGTGATTAATGGGAATCACTGTGACATTGAAACATTAAATTGAACAGTCCACCAAAATATCTGAAAGCCCAACTGTCCGTATGCCATCAGGCCAAAAGTTAAGCAGACCGACTGTAGCGCGGTCACCGATGGAGTCCTAATACCAGTTACCCATAGCTCATGGCCACTCCCTATCTTTCCCAATAGTGAAGAAAGATGGCCTATCTGGATTGCTGTTATTTTAAAGTCACTGTCAACCATGGTGGTGTGCAGAGCAGCATACCCGCTTCCCCGCATCGAGACCTCTTCGCAGGCCTGGCTGGAGGACAAAAGTTTCGTAAGATTGATCTGAGTCAAGCATATTTACAGAATGCAGTACATTGAGTAATATCCAAGAGCTGTTGATCTATTGTGACTCATAAGGCGTTTATCGATACTGTCGCCTACCCTTCAGAATAACGTCTGCTCCCGCCCTGTTCCAGAGGGCTATGACCAGTATCTTCGTGTATCGTCTCCTTTCACAGTCAGTGCAAACAAGCAGTTTTTTTGTTTGTTTGTTTTTTTCACCTTGACTTCTACTTCCTTCTGTTACGGGAGCAGCACCGGAATCCCATCCATCGTCGCCACTTGTTATATCCTTGGGGGCCGCCGGTTTAGGAAGAAATCACTTGAGGCCAGACAGCAGACAGCTCACAAAACTACCATTTATTTACACACACAGAGCTCACCTAACCAGCCGAGCAGGCTAGGCTATCCTCTAATAATCTAACTCAGTTGCCATGGGAACAAAAACCATGACAACCAAATACACAACACTCTACCAAGTGCTGAGATTATCACAGACACCCTTTCCCCTCCCTACTCATGCTTTTCCCAGGCCACTTTCAGCACTGAGCACAGGGATTCACAATGACATTGCAGAGATCAACAACCCAGAGCAATCCAGGCTCTTGTGCAGAAACCAGTTGATTTACACCCACCCCCAGGTATATCTATCTGGTGTTAGATATTGTGTAGCTAGAGCCCACATAACACAGAGAACTGCATATGCAGCCCCCAACGGTAAATAGGTTGAGAACCCTGCAGCAGAGGTTCATGGGTTAAGCTCCAGAGGTCCCAAGTTTGAAAATAGCTGCTGCCGGCCCATTACAGTTGTAAAATCGCAGCTTTTTGCTGGGTGGGTTGGAAGCGGGAGGGTCAAACCTGAGCAGGTTAAAGTCGCCCCAGAGTCTGGCACAGTTCTTTCTCTAAGTCATCACTGTATTCATGTTGTGTTACAAAGTTAAAAAGTCCACAACTAACCCCACAAGTGCCCATGTCAAAAATCTATGTAATAGAAATGTGTAAGGATTGGTCCTGCTTTGAGCAGGAGTTTGGACTTGACACCTCTTGAGGCCCCTTCCATCCCTGACATTCTATATTTTAAATTAATTAGAGAAAGAGAACATGGTGTAAATGACACGCAGAAAAACACTGTTACAATAGAAATACTTTGCCCAGGCATGATTCACAGACAAATTTCATTGGAAACACCTAATTTTTGGAGACGGAACCCAAATTCTTCAGAAAATGTCACAGCCCAAGTAACTGTGGCAAGCTGCCAGAAATTTCAGGTTTCACTGTGAGAGAAAAGAGAAATGCATAACCCCATGGGAGGCAAAGGGTTAAAGCTTTAAAGGAGAAGGATTTCAGTGAGTCTGACAAGCCAGAACTACATTTGACATTTAAATGCAATAACAATTTGGGACCAATCATCCTTCAAAACATGCTTCCCCTTCTGTTGCCCTAGAGGAGCGGGGATGCTGCCAGCTAGCAGCCGCTCACAGAATGTAATAGAAGATGGGCAGCGTGGTCAAGTGGGAGGGATGCTCATCTAAGGGCCTGAGTTCTACCTGTGACCTTGGAAAACGCATTATGCTGCTCTATGCCTCAGTTTCCCCATTTGTAAAATATGCTACTTCCTTTTTGTTCTAAAGTACTTTGGCCCCAATCCCCAAAGGATTGGAGCAGGGAGGGAGGACTCCTGCCTAGGGTCCCACCGAGTGCTGAGGAAGGGACCCCCACCAGCCTCCTGGCACCCTGTGGCCCCAAGGGCATGCTCTTTTAACCAGGGGACACTGTCAGATTCCTAGCTAGTCAGGCTTATGCTGCAGCATGCAGTTGCTGGGGGAAATGCTGCTTCATTTTAAAGGAAAAACAGCGTGTACTTGCGCCCCCATCCCTTGTGCCTTGGCCAGGAAGGGTTGGGAAAGCAAAGGATGCACCAGAGCTCCCCTCCCTCTTGTGCACCTGCCTGGGCTGAGGGGCGGCACTGAGAGGAATGCAGGCTGCCCCTCTCTATGCAGTAGTTACTGCATCTGTTTGGGCACGTTCCTTCCTGTGCCTGGGCACTCAGGGCATATTGTGTCCCACAGGGGCTAGCTAGAATGCCCTGCGCACTGCACCACACCCACGTGCCCACACTGCCTGGGCCTATGGGGTCCACCACTGGGTTTTGGCCCGACTTCTCCAGGCTGTGTGAAATGCTGGTCATTTCAATAACGCTCACCCATCCTGATGCTGCAGCTGAGCGGACCGGTTAGCAACCTGAAGTGTCCCACTTCCACATCAGAAACCAGAGTCGGGGCTCCATGCCTTTATGGGGAAAGCACCACTTCACACCCGCTTATCTTGCTTTTTCAACTGCTGGGCTCAAGCCTGGTCTGTGGACAGGGAGGGAACCCCCACTAGAAAGTCTGTTAATTCTTTATTTACTGGAGATACCAGACTTCTTGGGCTCCCTCCCTTCTGTGAGACTGCTAACATTTCTGAAGTAAGGCAGGTGTGAGCCAGAGATTTAATTTATCAGCAGGACTCTGCAGGGTTACCATATCATCAGCCTTCCAGATGAAGGATGCACTAAATGGAGAGGATCAAGCCAGTGGAGATGGAGGGAATGGGGGTTGTGCAGAACGTGATGAGGGTGTAACGCTTGTTCCAGGTGGTATTGGCATCAACATGGACTAGAGTCAGGATCTCGGGGTTCCTCTTAGCATTGGAAACCAGAACCAGTTGGAGCACCCCTCTCGGAAATCTGGAAAACTGACCACCACGCCCCTAACAGGCAGCTCTTCCCCGTCACAAGCACTGAGTCTGATCTACACTAGTCGGTTATTTTGGAATTAGCCAAGTTAATTCAAAAAAAAAGAAAAAAGATTCTGTCTACATAACCAAACTGTTTTTTTCGATTTAAAGGGCTCTTTAATTCGATTTTTGTACTCCACCTCAGCAAGTGGAGTAATGCTTAAATCGAGATCTCAGTCCTGGGTTAAAGGTATTGTGGACGCAATTTGATGTTATTGGCCTCCGGGAGGTATCCCAGAATGCTCCCTTGTGACTGCTCTGGACAACACTCTGAACTCTGATGCACTAGCCAGGTGGGCAGGAAAAGTCCCAGGAACTTTTGAATTTCATTTCCTGTTTGGTCCCCATCAGTACAGTCCACCATCACAGGTGACCATGCAGAGTCCACCATCACAAAAGATCATGTAGTCTCAGATTCATAGACGAGCCCCAGCATGGTCCGACTGGAAGGTACTGGATCTCGTCGCATGGGGAGGAGATGAATCTGTTATGGCAGAACTATGTTCCAAAGAAATATGTACTATCAAGTTTCCAGGGCCATGATGGAAAGAGGCTACTCCAGAGACACAGAGCAGTGTCGTACAAAAATCAAGGCACTCAGGGAAGTGTACCAGAAAGCCAGGGAGGCCAACAGGCACTCTGGGTCACAGTCCCATACTTTCAGCTTCTATCATGAGCTGCATGCAATAATGGGTCGTGACGCTACCCCTATCCACCACTGTCCATGGACACCTGCAAGGGGAGAGTTGCACGGAGTGAGGAGGATCAGTTATTGGAGGACGAAGAGGAGGAGGACAGTGCACAGGCAGAAAGTGGGGAATGCGTTTCCCCCCCAGCCAGGAACTATTCTTAATGCTGGAGCCAATAGCCTCCCCCCAACTCACAAGTTGGGCTCCCGGACCATGACCCTGGAGAAGGTACTTCTGGTGAGTGAGAGCCTGATCGGAGCCACGCGTTGGGAGAGGGGGTGTGAAGTGATCATCCCAGAAAGCCCACAGGTCCTCCTTTTATATGGAAAACCCACCAGGCATTGCTTGCTATGGGAAAGGGGGCCCAGCAGTTTGAAAGCATTGAAATGAATGTAGAAGAAGCAGAACGCTGCGTGCCCCTAGGGCTTACCATGGCTGCCAGCAAGCTGAATTCTGTTGCCCAGCATGTCTGATGGCTTACTTTCACCAAAGTGGCAGGCACGTCAGTATAAGAGGCAAAATGCTAACTTGTAGAGAAAAAAACATGTGCTGTGTACTATGAATTGCCTGTTTCACTGAGAAATTGTGTCCCCTTCGTTCTCTGAAACGTGTCTTTTAAAATACTATCCCCCCCCTTTCTCCTCCCGCAGGTCCAAATGTTTCAATGTGGCTCCTATCTACTTCACCCCAGAGGCTGGTCCAGATTAGAATGCGGAAAAAATGAACTTGGGACGACATGTTCGCCAAGCTCATGCAGTCCTGCCACACTGATAGGGCCCAGCAGAATGCGTGGAGGCAAACAATTGCGGAGTCCCATCAAGCATTACAGGAACATGAAGAGAGGATGGATGCGTGCGATGAGAGCAGGCAGGATGCTATCTATGGTCAAGCTCATGGGGGAACAAACTGATATGCTGTGCTGTATGGTGGATCTGATGCGGGAAAGGCAGCAAGAACATAGACTGCTGCTGCAGCCCTTGTATAACCGCTCTCCCTCCTCCGCAAGTTTCATAGCATCCTCACCCAGATGCCAAAGAACATGAGAGGGGTGTGTATTTGGACCCACATACTCAATCCCAGAGGATAACCCAAGCAGCAGAAAGCTGGCATATGCAAACATTTGATTTGGTTTCTGGACTTGTCCCTTCCTCCTCCTCCACCCCCCAATCCAATTATTCCCCCCCCC
>NC_133788.1:122432-153092 GCF_003597395.2 Chelonoidis abingdonii | reverse complement strand
AAACAACAAGTCGGAGGGAGATTACATGAGCCTATCCCCAACCTAACCGGGCGCTCTACCAGTCTGTACTGATTATTGAAATGATGTTGGTCATACAATACATAAGGAACATTTTTTAACACATTAGAGATAGTATCAGTAAGGATGACTGATGCCTCATTTCATATAAATAGGGCTGGAATAACTTCATAAGAAACAACAAACAGTAAGTCACCATCAGCAAAGAATCTGGTTAAATGATAGTGGTGAATCAACATAGCCGCTCTTGGTCTAGTTTGGTGGCTATGTATATATTAGTATGAGATATAGAGGTTACTCGCTCTATCAACCGTCGTGTACGCATAGTTGTCTGACTGGCGAAATTGGCTGCGAGGCGAGTTGTCACGCTCCCACCTCACCATAACATCTTATCCCTGACTGTCACTACAGATAATTGTGGAGCCAACAATAAGTTCCAATCATAATCTACAAGCGTAGAGAATATTGGTTGGGCATAAAGACTGACCGATCAGGATGATCTGCACATGACGAGTGTTATCGATCATGATTGAAGCAGGTGCATTAACACCTTATATTCTGCGAGCTCGGCATCTGCTCTCAGAAGGCAGCTAGCAAAATGAAAAAGGAGCAATTTATACCTGATAGTTGGAACTATGCTAACTTACTTACGTACTGGTCGCGGGGATTAAGAGATTTAACCACCTCTCTCACTCGAGCCAATTATAGCGCAATATCTGGATGAAAGACCATTTGCCTCTAATTTTTAAGCGTTTGAAGAACTGGAAGTAAGTGGATTGAGCTTGTGGGCTGATATTGCTAGAGCTGGGAGTAGTAAATAATACCACTATTTTTCTTAGTGTGCGCTCACGCGCTGGGTCACGAGCGCATAACTATAGGCATCTCTCACATGCTATTCAGCAGCACTTCAAAAAATTGTCCACCTATGGCCAAAGATGGGATTGCCTGAAGTGTATCATGCCTAGCATTTCTAGAGCAAGAGAGGTGGAGAGAGGCTTATGTTCAAGCAATGGAAGAGAAAGGCTTAAAATGACAAAAAGGAGGTAAAATATTGGGTATGGTGGCTAGGAGACAGTGGTGAAATAAATTGCAGGAAGCAATTTTTTAAAAAACCCAACAGAAATTTGAATTTTTCAGGGTCTGATAATTTGAATAAACATTTTTTTTTGGCTAAGAACCAGAAATATTTTTCCGATCTAGGAATATATGGCTGTGTGCCTCTGGAATAGTCATTGGGTCCGACCGTTTCCTGGTTTCCTCCTAATAGGTTGGGGAGCATCCACTAGTTCCAAGGCAGTAATTTCTGGCTGTGTAGAAGTAATGATCCATTTGTTCTTCTGCATAGACTTATCGTCACAGACAGCAGTTCCTGAAGATGGAACGTCATGTATTTATGGCCGCAAGTGATCTTCCACTAAAGGAGGCAGTGGACGCAATGGCAAGTCCCTGACCTTGAGTTCATTTGTCATCGGGGAGATTATAAGTCGCAGGGTGAGGCGGATTGCTGATCCAAGTCAGAAAGAGAATGGAGGTTACGATGAGGCAGACTGTTAAGGACACAATAGGATAAAGACCCCACATATTCGCTAATGCATAGTCAGTGAAACGTCGCCTATGATGATTCCAATACGTTTCACAGTGCTTGCCGCGCAGCCACACAGGGAAAGTGACCATCTTCTGGTCTTATGTAGCCTGGCCGCCTGGTGTGTCGAGGGGGCCTATTTAAAGACTAGGGATACCTGGAGAATAATATCTAAATATCAGCAATAGTCCAAATAAAGTTAGTGAGTACACAATGCATTAATGTATAAAATAACACAATAGAGATTCTAGACATATTTTTGAAGGTACAGCTAACCGGCACTTAGCACTCTTAGTCTTAGTCTGTCAATTTTCTGATATGACTTGAGAGTACTATGAAAGGTAGAGATTCCCGAAGAGTATGAATTTGTCCTCAGCAGTATAACTATTACCATGACTGACCATAGGTTATGCTGTCGTAAGTAAGTGTGAGAAGCTTATAGCAAGCTTCCACAGTGCTATGGCCACTCGCTTCTCAGCTGTGAGGGCTGCTCTCATTTTAGTGCCTTTGCCCAGGGGATAACAAAGTTCCATAAAAGTGGCTCTACACATAGAAAAGTTTTGCAAGCACTGGGACTCATCCCAGACCTGCCATGCTCAGGGGAAGAGGTGCGGGAGGGGGAAGCTTGGTTGCCAGCAAAGCCTGCCCTGCTGCAGCAGGAGCTGGCAGGACCAAGCTTCTGCCCGCTACTCCCACAAGAGCGAGCAGCGGGCGGGGGGGTGAAGAAGAGCAGGCTGGGCCGACGCCCCTTTGGACTGTACTTGGGGTCCCGTGCTTGGGGCAGCAAAATTCCTAAAGCTGCCCCTGGTGGGCCCGGTATCATAGCACCAGTGCTGCCATGGTAAATCCAGTACTGATGCAAAGTAGCTAGTTAGAGAATAAACTGCCCAGGAGCGGGTAGCAGAACCTATTTCCAGGGCTGTGACAGCAGGTTCGGGCTCAGTGTCTATATCCATTGTTGAAGCCTCTTTGACAATGTGCTGGCAAAGCATGGAGGGTGTCAGTGCAGACACTGCTGTCCGTGGCACACTAGAGGGGCCCTTTTTCTCTGACCCAGGGAGGAGCAAGCTTCTGTTCCAGGGGGTTTAGTGAAAACGAGCTCTCTCGTGGACAGTCTGGCCCAAGGACTGTGGTGAGATAACCTGGAACAGGGTCAGTGGTGTCTTTGTGATTCAGCCCACAGACCTGCACCAGATTGTCATTTACTGTGACTTGAACAGCACCAGCAAGGACTGGATGGTCCTTCAGTGGAACCGGCACGACACACATATCACCTGGGCTGAATCCTGGAGCACCTACAAGTATGGCTTTGGCAATGTGCAGGATGACTACTGGCTGGGGACAGAGTACGTCTATCAGATCGCCAAGCAGAAGGTCTACCAGGTCAGGTTTGTCATCCACGATTCATCCGGCACCATGAAATATGCAGACTACAACCTCTTCAGTCTGGAAGATGAGTCCAGTGGCAACAGACTGAGGCTGAGCTCTTACACTGGGACTGCAGGGGACTCCATGGCCCCAAACAATCCTAACTCCATGCATGACAACATGAAGTTCTCCATTAAAGACCTGGATGAAGACACTTCCAGTGGGAACTGAGTGTCTGGCTATGGTGGGGCTGGGGGTACTTGGCTTGTTATTCTGTTCGACTGAACGTCAAAGGGAGCATCACTTGGGGTAAGAACAGCAAAGAATCCTGTGGCACCTTATAGACTAACAGACGTTTTGGAGCATGAGTTTTCATGGGTGAATACCCACTTCGTCGGATTCATGCACTTGCCTGCTTCAATATACGGTATTATATTTTGTTGAGCCTCTTGTGACAAAGTGGGAATGTTCTTAATGTTTCATCTGAATACTGTGTGGGTCCCTCAGTTTCCCCTGCAAGGTGCCAACTGAAGGTGTTGGAGAACAAAGAGATCAGGTGGCCTCCTAATGCCTGGAAAAGAGACAAAGGCCAGAGGAGAGAGTGTCAGTGACTGTAAGGACTTCCAGAAAGAGCATGGTGTGGAAGGGGATGCTGGGATGCTTTGGAACTACTCCATACAAAGCCAGTCAGGACTCTAGGGGAGCCTCCTCTCTCTGAGCAGACTGTCTCCAGGGCAAGAAGCTTACACCCTCCTGGGTCTGACCTCAGAGCATTCAGCTTGCCCTTCCACACCGTACACTTTCTGCAGCGAGTCTGCCCAGGCAGGTCCTGGGGCAACCAGAGGTCCCTGCACCCCAGCTCTGCAGTCAGACATGACTTTCAGCCAGCCAGTAAAACAGAAAGTTTATTAGACAACAGGAAGACGGTGCAAAACAGAGCTTGTAGGTACAGAAAACAGGATCCCCTCAGTCAGGTCCATTTTGGAAGGTGGGGAGCCTAGACCCAAATTCTGGACCTCTCCCTGTTTCTCCAGCCAGCTCCAAACTGGCACTCCCTCCTCTGGCCTTTCTGTCTCTTCTTGAGAAGGAGGCCACCTGATCTCTTTGTCCCCAACACCTTCAGTTGGCACCTTGCAGGGGAAACTGAGGCACCCACACAGTATTCAGAGAAAACATTAAGACCATTCCCACTTTATCACAAGAGGCGCAACAAAATATAATACCATATATTGAAGCAGGCAAGTGCTGCTTCTGACTCTCCACTTTTAATTGACCCTTGTAATCTTGTGGTGCCAACGCCTTGTAGCTTCATTTTATATCGGCTTACAGGGTGAAAGCAGGGGGCATCACCATTTTGGGCACCACCAAAAATTATACAAACCTGCCGCCTATGTACATTCTATGTAAGCTATCTAGGCTTTTCTGTGCTCCCCTCTCACTCTCACTTGGATTCCTTCCTTCCTTCCCTATTTGAAGGGGCCTTTTAGACAGTCAAAATTCCCCCTCTCTTTTAAATATATATACATACTGCACCTTTGCTCCCTGTATCTTCCCTTCTAGGGGCCACCCAAGCCCCCCACTTCCCCCACACACATGCAGGGCTGCCCCCAGCCACGAGTCTATTTTTGGCAAAACTAGGCATTTGTCCTGTTGGCTCTTGCCAACTGATCATGGACAAAAGCCCAGTTTTGCCAAAAAAAGTCAGGAGGTCTGGGGCAGGGCTTAAAAAGGGGACTGTCCTGGCCAAAACAAGATGCGTGGTCACCCTAGACCGTAGTAAAAGCCTCCCAGGCAGTTGTGGGGAGCCCTGGACCCTCCACCTGTCCTGGTCGAGGAGACAGGGTGCCCAAGAGCAGCCCCCGACCCTACCCCCAGGGCGCGCCATCCAGGATAGGTGGAGAGTCCAGGGCTCCCCACAGCAGGCCAGACTCCCTGAGCAGCTCTTACCACTGCCTGACTTCTGGCCAGACCAGGAGGCAGGGACATGGGGGAAGGGGAGGAGCAAGGAGTGGGGCCGTATGGTGTGTTGGGGGGTCTAGAGCTGACAACTTTTTAATTGCACAAAACTGAACACATTTGCTCCACCCCATCCCCTGCTCCTTCCCTGAGGCCCTGCTCCTGCTCACTCCATCCCCCTCCCTGTTGCTCACTCTTCCCATCCTCGCTCACTTGCTCATTTTCACCAGGCTGGGGCAGGAGGTTGGGGTGCGGGAGAGGGGTACTGGCTCTGGGCTGGGGGGTGTGGGCTCTGAGGTGGGGCAGGGGTGAGGGTTTTGGGGTGCAGGAAGGGGTTCTGGGCTGGGGCCAAGGGGTTCGGAGTGTAGGAGGGGGTTCAGTGCTGGGGCAGGGGGTTGGGGCACAGGAGAGGGTTCGGGGTGCAGGCTCCAGGAAGGAGCCTTGGTTCAGGAGGCGGCTCAGGGCTGGGGAAGGGGGTTGGGGTGCAAGGGTTGGGGTGCAGGAGTGGGTGCAAGTTCCGGGCAGCTATTACCTCAGGCAGCTCCCCGGAAGCAGCGACATGTCCCCCCTCTGGCTCCTAGGTGGAAGTGTGGCCAGGAGGCTCTGTGCACTTCCCCTGCCCGCAGGCACCACTCCTGCAGCTCCCATTTGGCTGCGGTTCCCATCCAATGGGAGCAGC
The DNA here is from genome assembly GCF_003597395.2 of Chelonoidis abingdonii. Taxonomy (NCBI): domain Eukaryota; kingdom Metazoa; phylum Chordata; order Testudines; family Testudinidae; genus Chelonoidis; species Chelonoidis abingdonii. Next base: position 147,489 of record NC_133788.1, on the reverse strand, counting down.
AGAGCTGGGTCTCGGGGCAGGGACAGCATGTGGAGCCCCCCTGGCCACCCCTGTGCCTAGAAACAAGAGAGGGGACATGTCACTTCTTCTGGGGAGCCGTGCAGAGCCAGGTAGCCAGCCTGGCTTAGCCCCGCTGAACCATGGACGGGACTTTTAACAGCCTGGTCAGTGGAGCTGACTGGAGCTGCCAGAATTTCTTTTCGACCTGGTGTTGTGGTAAAAAAAACAGACTCCTGTCAACCCTAGCCCCCTCCCCCCACGCAATGTTCTTTGTGCCCAGGACCTCAATAAACCTTAATCTGCCTCTGTTCTCCAGCACCATGAAGATGGCAGTTCTCGGCATTTACTTTACTTTAAGAATAGCAACCAGTCAGAAAGGAACTGTTGCACCCCATAATGCTTTATAGAAATATGCTTATGAGTGTAAATATGACATACGTGAAATATCTTTTATGCTAGATATGCCATGTAACATATCTTTTCAAAGATTATGTTATTCTGCATGTAGTCATCTTATTCACATGCACGTATCATCATTTTTTGTCTGAAGTTATGATCATTGGCTCTATGCTTGTATTTAAAGTGTTTGCTGTAGAAAGCGCTGAAGGCAGATTTGGTGAATATAGTGTGAAGGGATGTATAAAGGCAAGGGTAACAACCTGTATGTCTGCAGTAATATAAAATCTCTCTTGGACAGAGGTACAGAATCAGTTAGCTGTGAGGGGTCAATCAATTCAATTAACCTAGTTGGCACCTGACCAGAAGGACCAATGGAGAAAGAAGATACTTTCAAATATAGGGGGAAGGTTTTGTTTGTGCTCTTTTCTATGTGTTCCTCTTGAGACAAAGAGAGAGACCAAGCAGGTAAAGCAGGTCCTACAGAAATGATACACCTAAAATTACAAAAATTGTAACTCATAGCAAGGAAATGCGTTAGATTATCTTTTGTTTTAGCGTTTGAATTTTCCCTATGCCAAGAGGAAGGTTCATTCCTGTTTTGTAACTTTGAAGCTGAGCCTCTGTGTTTTAAATCTTTTTATTACCCTGTAAAATTACCTTTCATCCTGATTTTACAGAGGTGCTTCCTTTTAAGAACCTGATTGGTTTTTAGTGTCCTAAAAATCCAAGGTTCTGGTCTGTGCTCACCTTGTTAAACTACTTGGTTGGTATATTATTCTCAAGCCTCCCCAGGAAAGTGCGTTGACTGGTCACCATTACACTATTACCCCTGTAACACATCCAAATACAGACAATGCCATGTATCTGCTAAAACCCAAAGACCAAGGACTTCACATTGTAGTGGCTTATTTAAATATTGTTTGGAAAAAAATATTTTTAAGATTCAGAATATTCTGTATAAGCAAACAATTGAGTGTAAAAAGACTGGTCAGAGGTGAAAGAGGTATATGACATCGTTACAACTGAGCTTTAAGAAGGTGTGTCATAAATAGATAGCTAAGGGTTAATGTTTCTTTTACCTGTAAAGGGTTAACAAAGGGAACCAAACACCTGACCAGAGGACCAATCAGGAAACTGGATTTTTCAAAGTCAGGGAGGGAATTTTGGGGGTCAGTGTCTTTTGTCTGTCTCTCAGCTATGAGAAGGTTCTTTCTATCTTCTAATCTTCTGTTTCCAAATTGTAAGTACAGGTAGAAAAACAATATAGGCTTTTATGTTGTTTTGGTTGTATTTACATGTGTGTAGCTTGCTGGAATGTTTCAAATTGGATATCTTTTTGAATCAGACTGTTTATTCATTTTTTTCTTTTAAGCAATTGATCCTGTATTATTGTCATCTTGATACAGAGAAATTTTGATGTCTTTTTTCTTTCTTTTTTTTATATAAAGTTTTCTTTTTAAGACTTGTTTGAGTTTTTCTCTCTGGGTAGGCTAAGGAAAGAAGGGGAGGGAATTCTCTTTGTGTTAGATCTACGGAGGGTGAAACTCTGCAGCACCAGGGAATTGGTGGGAGGGGGAAAGAGAGATAGAATCATTTCTGTTTCCTTGTATTTGGGGTTTGTCTCTTTGTGGAATAGAGGAGATATGCTTCTTGGTATTGTGATGTAAAGAGATTGCATCAATACTCTCAGGTTAGCCCAGAGAGGAAAGTCTGGGTGGGAGAGGGAGGGGGAAGGGAAGTGGAGTATTTCCCTTGCCGGTAAGACTCAGAGCTTCTGGGTCTTGGGGTCCCTCCAGGGAAAGTTTGGGGGACCAGAGCGAGGCAGGCGCTGTAATTCCTGTCTGGTGGCAGCGAGATAAGATCCAAGCTGGTAATTAAGCTTGGAGGTTCATGCTAGGCACCCACATTTTGGATGCTAAGGTCCAGATTTGGGAAAGAGGCTTATGATAAGGTGAAATTAAGATTTTATAATGGGACTGATATAATGGCCATTCCAGAGGACTGTAATATGTCAGGAGGAAGGGGTCCTCATTGTTTTGGTTACCCAGTTAGTAAATAATCAGACTCATACTCAGAGAATGTGTTCTGCCACTGGAAATTTTACTTGTACCTAAATGACCCAGAAGTTGCTGACAGAGATGGTGTTGAATATCACAGAGGCTGGGATCTAGCATGTTCAGAAATTAAGGATTTCCTGAATGACCAGCTAATGGGCATTCGGAGTAATCTTGAGCACCAGGCATGGCCCACTGCATTAACTGACACTTCAGAAGTACCATCTGATCTGTGGCCATGGAGGCATACTTGGAGATTTTCTGGGTGGAGATGCGGATGTTCATAGTGCTCCTTCCAAGCATATGGACCGGTTGGAGGAGTGTTGGCTCCCACATACCGAATCCTGCCAGGTCCATGGGGAGGATGCATGTGAGATTGGATAATTCACCGAGACATTTGGGGAATTAGACTACCCGGTATGCCTAATCCGTTTCCAATCAGTACTCCTGGGATAACACCAGATATTTGGATGGGGTTAGGGAGTCAATGAACATTTTAGGCATTAGAACCCCCATAGCTTCAGTGTATACATAACTGAAGCCAGGAGATGTTGTCACTGTTCATTACAATGTCTGCTGGAAGGGCATGGGACAAGGAACTACCATGACAGGACACTTACTCTTCCAAGCTAATGATAACTGTGTATATATTGAGGCCACCACGTTACAAGATATTTATTTTAATCTCACCACTACTTCGGGCAATCATATTATTTACTGGGCTGTGGCTAGAGTTTTAGATACCTTAAGTTTCAGGTATCTTTTAACTGGACTAGTTTAGTTTCTGATCAGTTTCATAATTGTCCTTTCACTGTTACCAGAGGTTCAAAGAATCTCTGAATTACGAGGGCAAATTCATATGCTTCAAAATATGTATCAAGTTAAAAAGAATGCTTTTCACGCAGCTTATAGAGGGTCTACTTTATGTGCTAAGTATGACGTATTGTGCTTTGTGCCTAAAACCGTACAACACCTCTGTCATATTATTACTATGGGAATGATTCTGCTTGTATTGTTCTTATTTAGTTTAAGATTATGTAATTGTTGTTGTAAAGGATGTGATACTCGTAATATCGTTTATGTCCATGCTCATCATGTATTATCATTGCATCCACTCAAAACCCCTAAGGTTGAAGCCTTTGATGGAGCATCTGAAAGCCAAGGCTTGATGCAAATGGAGGTTAAAGGATGTTAGTTGTGCTAGAATCACAAAGGGTGAGTGTATGTAGAAGCAGAGAAAGAACTGACTGGAATTTGAAGGGGATTTCAATGCAAACAGTCCCCTCTGTGAGCAAGAGTGTAAATTCTTGCTGCAATTGTTTCTCTTTTGAGAGACCTGCATAGAAGGGGGAACCCTGTGTCCTAGTGCACGCTATGCAATTGCTTCAGAATAAAGTATCTGACTTTCTGCACCCAAACCTGAGAGCGAGAACTCTGTTTTTCTTTGATCCGCAGCAGTGCCATGTGAAACTTAAGGAGCTCAGGCATGCCTACCAAAGAACCAGAGAGGCAAACGGCTGCTCCTGGTCAGTGCCCTAGATATGCCGCTTCTATGATGGGCTGCATGCCAGTCTAGGGGATGCCCCTACGACTACCACACTCTTGTGCGTGGGCTCTGTCAATAGATTCTCATGCAACAGAGATGCAGATTTTGGAGATGAGGAGGAGAAGGTTACAGATAGCACACAGCAAGTAAGTGGAGAAACCATTTTCCCCGACAGGAACTGTTTATCAGCCAGGAGCCAATCCACCCAAGGCGTGCTCCCAGACCTTGAAGATGGAAAAGGAACCTCTGGTGAGTGTACCTTTGTAAATAGAATAGGTGGTTTAAAACCAAGAGTGTTTAATGATTAATTTGCCCTGAAGACTTAGGGTGCATTTGCGGCCAGTACAGCTACTGGAAATGTCTTTTAATGTTTATGGGGATGAAGCGGCAATCCTCTTTATCCCTCTGTGTTGTCCTCAGTAGAGAGATATCATTCATGGTAACCTGGTTGAAAAAGGGGAATTTTATTAAGGGGACATTCAGATGAGGTGTTCCTGCTGGGTTGTTTGCCTGTGGCTGAACAGAAATCATCCCCGCTGTTAGCCTTGCAGTTGGGGGGAGGAGTGAAGCGATCACACAGAGAATTTAGTGTGTATAGGGGAGTTCAGTTGGGTTTGTGCTGTACGTTAACGCAGAAACCACAGCCCCTCCTTTTAAATGGCCAGCGCATTTTAAATGGCCAACCCAACAGGTGCTTGGTATGGGAAATGAGGGTGCTGCTGTTTGAAACCATTCCCACGTTATGAAGGTTAAAGAAGCCAAAAGACTGTGGCTTACCATGTCTGCCTACAAGCCAAATTCTGTTGCCCACCGACCTGGCCTGTGCGGTCTCTCACGCCAAACCAGCAGGCCCTCAATATAAGAGGCAAAATGCTATCTTGTAAAGAAAGCACAATAGGCATACTCACCATCAAAGAGTATACCTATTGTTCTCTAAAATGCCTTTTTAATACTACTCTTCCTTTTTTTCCTCCCACAGCTGCAAATGTTTTAACGCCCCCCCATCATCTCTGTCCCGGAGACTAGTGAAGATTAGAAGGCAAAAAAAATGCACTCACTATGAAAAGTTCACTGAGATCATGTGGTCCTCCCACACTGAAAGAGCCCAGCAGACTGCATAGAGGCGGGCAATGTCAGAGTGCAGGAAAGCACAAAATGAAAGCAAGGACAGGAGGTGGGATCAAGAGAGATGGTGGGATCAAGCAGATAGGTGGTGTGAGTGTGATGAGAGGAGGAAGGAAGCAATGCTGAGGCTACTGGAGGATCAAACTGATATGAGATTGAGGTGCAGGAAAGGCAGTAGGAGCACAGACCGCTGCTGCAACCCCTATGTAACCAAGTACCCTCCTCCCCAAGTTCCATAGCCGTCTCTCTCAGATGCCCAAGAACGCGGTGGGGGGGAGCCCTCCGGGCACCCAGCCATTCCACCCCACAGAACTGCCCAAGTAACAGAAAGCTGGCATTCAATAAGTTTTGAAGTGCAGTGTGGCCTTGCCCTTCCCTTCTCCCCTCCTCCACCACCCCATACAGGTGAGGCTGCTTCAGCTGCCAGCACATATGCTATGATTGGTGCCCTTTGTAACCTGATACCCAGGAGGAGGATACGACCAGGTGACCCCCCAGGTGACTCATTGCCTGGGATGCAAGACAAAAACAAGGGGGAGGAGGAATGGGGGTGTCGGAGGTTAGGTTGCTAGGCAGTCTGTTTGGGAGCACTGGTACACGGGGAGTCCAGAGCATCTGGCTCAGGACGCCCCAACATGGACTTGGCTGAAAGTCACTGATTTCTATGCTAACAAGTTATGTTCTAACCGGTGCATTCTTGTCAACAAATAAACCTTCTGTTTTACTAGCTGGCTGAGAGTCACTGCTGACTGCGGAGTTGGGGTACAGGGCCCTCTGGCTTCCCCAGGAGCTCCATCGGGGTGGACTCACTGCAGGACGCGCACAGCGTGGAAGGCGATGCTGAATGCTCCGAGGGCAGATCTAGGAAGATCGAAGCTGTATAAGCATCTTCCCCTGGAGACAGTGCGCTCACAGAGAAGCGGGTTCCCCCAGAGTCCTCACAGGCCTCGTATGGAAAAGTTCCAGAGCATAACCTGGGGAGTCTGTGATTTAGGGTCTCTATAGTGAGCTAAGATAATATGGTGATGGGCACCTTCTGAGAACAAAAATAAAGTATCCCAGAGGTTATTTAGGGTGCAATTATAGATAGGCGCAGGCCATGTCCCTACTTTAAGGTGTGTGTGACTGGGGGAACAACAGCTCTTCCACCCCCAAAATTTGAGCCTGTAGACGAGGGCAATCCCAGGCCCAAAATTAGCAACTAAATCCTACCTCATCCCCTCACTGGCTGTCGGCCTAACACCTGATTAGCAGAGGTAATTCCATGATGAGGAAAAGGCCAGGAAACGTACAGGATTGGTTTTTAAAGGAAGATGACTGACCGACAAAAACCAGAAAATTACTTTTCAGAAGGTTAACGCTCTTTCAGAGAAAAAGGTCTTTCATTTTTCCTCTTTCTCGCATGGGACATAAAAAGCTCGAGGGTTTAACTCTCAGATCTGTGCCTTTGCCTCTCTGTTTTTGCCTCTCAGGTTGACACCAGTATCGTAGCCCTCACCTCTCATGTCAACTATCACAATTCCCGTATCTTCCAGCTTTTTAAGAAGCATATTTGTCATACTAGCTCCTGTAGCATCATTGATGTCAATAAAGTCTAGAAAATGCTCTCTGACAATCACAGGGTATGCCTTCACTACTGGCCATATGAGCGGGTAGCAATCGATTTCTCAGGGCTCGATGTATCGCATCTCATCTAGACGTGATAGATCGAGACCCAAACATGCTCCTGTCGACACTGGAACTTCACCAGCATGAGCGGCGGTAGCGGAGTCGACGGGGGAGCCACGGATGTCAATCCTGCGCCGTGAGGTAACTCGATCTAAGCTACTTCGACTGCAGCTACGTTATTCAAGTACCTGATGTTGCATATCTTAGATCGATCCCCTCCCGTAGTGTAGACCAGCCCTACAGTTGCAGGGACATTTTTCACTAGTGTCTGTTGTTGTTACAACATGAACCATTAAAACCATTTGTTCGGTATGGCTGATGTCAGGTGTGCAGTCCAGAATAATAGCTTACTGACTTCAGCTCTGCCACACTCTTCTGTTTGACTTTTGTTCCCAGTAGCTGTATGAGCTCATTTTGTATAGGTTTTCCAAGGCTATGGAGTGTGTCCATTTCTTGAGTGATGACTCTTCTTAGACGCTCCCGGAGTACAGCATGAAATTCAGCCATCAGCTCAACAATTTTACGGAAGTTTCCATTGTTTGGCGCATGCAGCTAATCTGAAGTGCCACGCGGTGCTAGGTTTTTGGATAGCAAGCCCCTAGGTACTCCCTGCCTGCACCCTGAGCTCATCCTGCCTGCACACAGCCCCTGGGTACTCCCTGCCTGCACCCTGAGCTCCATCCTGCCTGCACACAGCCCCTAGGTACTCCCTGCCTGCGCCCTGAGCTCCATCCTGCCTGCACACAGCCCCTAGGTACTCCCTGCCTGCACCCTGAGCTCCATCTGCCTGCACACAGTCCCTAGTGCTCCCTTCTGCACTCTGAGCTGGCTGAAAGGCTGAAAATTGAAGGTGAGATCAGGATGAGTCTTTTTAACTATGTCCTCAGGAAAAAAGGTGCCAGGAGAAGCAGGCACACCTGTGCCATTAGGAACTTACTGTCTGTAAGTTATTTTATATTTTATAAACATATCTAGAAACACCACTTGGTGCCAATCCCCTGTTTACAATTCTATTTGGAAACCCATCACTTACCAGCTTTTAATCCATTTAATTGTGCCATTTCAGTTTGCATCGCTCTAATTTTTCACCAAATTGGCGCTACCACGTCAAACATCTTACAAAAATCAAGTCTTACATCAACACTAATCCCTTTCAGCCACACATGGACAGGATCTATTTTCCATAAATAATTATTATTCTAATTGATTCTCAATGGTGACTGGCATTATTATATTACCTCCTTTTTTTTTATTAATGGAGTTCCTTAGTCGCTCCACTATCTCAGAGTTGATGAGACTGATCGGCCTATAATTACTTGAACCTTCTATTTACTCTTTTCAAATACTGGCACAAAGTTAGTTTTCTTCCAGTTTCTGAACTTCCTCGTGTTCCAAGGCTTATTGAGAATCAACATTTACAGTCCAGTGAGCTTCTCTGCCAGCTCTTTTCAAACTCTTGGATTCAAGTGATCTGGACCTGCTGGTTTTACATCTTAACGTTAGTTGCTGCTGTTTACACACCTCCAGAGATACTAGTGGAATGTAAAGAGCAGCATCATATGTACGACTTCACCATCTGGCTTTTCCCCAAATACAGGCACAAATCGACTGGAGGGTTGTTAGATCCATGCTTAAATCTCTCACGAAGGCTTTTATTCTAGCCATCAGATCACGTTGTGGCTCAGCTCTGCTCCCTTTCCATTTCTGTGGACATCGACTGGACAGGATTCCAGTCTGTGTCTCACCAGTGCCATATACAAACAGTACGATTTAGTCCCTCCTACTCACTGCTCCCTGTTTGTACATCCAAGGTTGGCATTAGCCGTTGCCACACCCGGCACTGGAGTCATGTTCCGTTATTTCTTCACTAGACCCTAAATCCTTTTCTGTCACTGGTGTCCGGGATACAGTCTCCTTCAGAACCTGAGTGCAGCATTCATACATCAGGAAATCTTGCACTATCTCCAATACCTCTGGGTGGAGACTGAGGACTTTCTAAGGTGGCCCTGGTAGGTAGCTACACAAGAGAAAGGGAGGCAGAGAAGTCAGGCAGAGGATCATTCTCAGCAATCTCCTGAAACTTCTGCCCCTCCGTTAAATCCCCTGGTAACCCGGCTCGCAAGAGCATTCCCAGAACAGAGTCAGCAGAGAACTCCCCTCCTCTTTGTGCTGTATTTGTGTGGCCCCAGCCCCCGGAAGGACACTCCAGAGATCGGATTCGTTCCCAGAGATTACAATCGTCCAGCCAGATCTGCCCAGATCTTGCCCATAATGAGCAGAGACAGTTGCTTGCTGCAGTCCACATCCAGTTGTTTGCAAATGATGTTGGAGTCTGGCAGGTCCCTGAAATCATCACAGACTGTCCCCAGCTGCCACTGTAATAAATCCCACTCCCAGCACAGGACCTGCCCCATTCACCAGTCTGATCCGCCTGCTCCCTGCAGAGATAGAGCCCAACTCTTAATGTGTATTTTCCTACTGAACAGAGAATGTTTGTGAGATTTGGAAATGAATCACCTGAACAAACCAACCAATCCTCAGCAATTCCTGCCTGGGCTGTCTCAGCCTGGGAGTTGTCACAGGACAGAGGAGTCTCATTTCCTGCACCCTGGCCCTTCTCAGTGACTCCGCACTGGCTGCTCACCACGCTGGCATCTCTCATGTCCCACTGCTCACCCAGCCCTCTGCCCACACCACGAGGGAAATCTCAGCCTCCCATCCCACGGCTCTCTCCACTCAGCAGTGTGAGTGATTCAGAGCGACCTGGCTCAGGAGAGATGGGAAATACACTGAATAACACTCTCGTCTACACTAGAAATAACACAGAGGGGCATGACATTATGGGCTGTTTCTCACTAGAGGTGTGATGATGTGGTTCTGCGGGACCAACGAGAGTGCTGAATTAGGATCATTGCTCAAACAGGGCAGACACAGCCCAAGGCTGGGTTTTCCACCTCTAAGGCAAACCAAACCAGCCAGACAAAAGACTTCAGTTCCCCCCCCCGCTGGCCAACGCAAGTCACACAAGCAATTTCCTAGACACTCCAGTCTCCCAGTATCACCACCAGTCCCACACGTCCTGGGGATGAATGGTTATGAAAACCAACACCCAGTAAAGAAAAAGTTTCTCTCGTCCCAAAGGACCAAGCCCCAGACCCAGGTCAATATACACCTCAGATCTTACCCACAAATCACGCTGTTGCCAATCCTTTAGAATCTAAAATCTAAAGGTTTATTCATAAAGGAAAAAAGATCGAGGTGGAAGCTAAGAATTGTTAAATGGATAATTACATACAGTTATGGCAAAGTCCTTAGTTCAGGCTTGTAGCAGTGAGAAGTAAACTGCAGAGGTAAGAAGCAGGATTGAAGCAAAATGGAGATGAGGCCTTCACCTTATATAGACTTTTCCAGTGTAAGAAAACTCCTTTGTTCCTACTGTGGAAAGTTACAGCAAAATGGAGTTTACAGTCCAACATGGGCAGTTTCTTGCTCACTCCAGTGAGTCATAGGGTGTATCCGCTCTCTCTCAATGGGTCAGTTGTGTAGGTGATGGTCCTAATGGGCCATCAAGCAGGCTAAGCTGAGCTGACACCCAGCTTGTTTGGGGTGTCACCCAGAACTGCAGCACCCATTTAAAATACAGACAGTATACAGCCAATATTCATTAACTTCAACTACAATGATACAGACATACAGACAGCATATCATAACCAGTAACCCATAACCTGGTCTTAGACACCTTATATGACCCCGTTTACATAGGATTTGGTGCCACAACAGAACCTTGGTTGAACCCATTTCTAATGGTCCCAGTTTATATCAATAACGTCACAGAAGTTCTAAGCCAGGGATCAGAGTGTGTCACAGTGTGAAGGGAAGAGCCTCTGCCAGAGACACTTTATAAGTGGAAGGTGCTGTAAGGTTGTGAAACTCTGAGCTTGACAGAAGGGCTTGGTTTGGAAAGACCATGGTTATTCACCAACCACTTTGCTCCAGCCCATGGCACAAAGCACCATAAACCCAGCAGAGATCTGCCAAGAGACTATTCACCTCAAATCGGCATCTGCTACACACCCCCTTCCCAGTCACCACTATTCAGGGTGTAGCTGAGTGAGAAGGTGGCAGGCTGAAGCACTTACAGGCATTGAAATAGTATAGGGTCCAGTAGCCCTGAGAACACTGCTTAATTCTGAGCACTGGGTCTGCCGCTAGTCAGCAGTGAGACTGAGGAGACATAACTGGCACCTTAAAGCACATTTACCCTCCTTCCTTCACAAGCTGCACTAAGCACAGTTTCACAGCCCCGGCACAGCACTGGGGGGGGGGAGGAGTAAGTACAGGGCAGGGGCAATAACCAAAAGTCGCTCCTTTGCCTCCTGGTTCTGCCACTCCCTCAGCCCCCTCCACTGAAGAGAGACCACAAGAAAAAAACATCTTCCCTTTTTCCTTCCTTCTCCACCTCCTCCGCCGGCACCAGCTGGGCTTCAAAGCCACCTTCCCCGCCGTGCGGCCGCCTCGCTTTGCATGGGGTGCTGGGGCCAATGGGGCGGCTGATTCTCAGCCCCCCCGCTGCACTGGGGGGGTTGTGCTGCCACCCCTTCCCTTCCCGGCAGAGCCTACCCCGGCTTAGGGAGCCAGGCACCTGCGGGCAGTCGAGAGCCTCCTCCCAACCCTCATCCCTTGCAGCCCCAGAGTGAACGAGCAGGGTTGGAGATGCGGGAGGGCGGTGCAGAGCCCAGAGCCAGCCTGCGGCCACACACAAAACCCAGCTCTGGACTTTGAGTCCAGAGCCCAGTGCTGGCTGCTTGGAAGGGCGCCGCTTCTGGAAAATGTGTTCGGGAGGAGTGGCCACTATCCCTGCTCCCCCCTTAGCTACGCTACTGTGCCAGCTAGAAAAACACTTTGAAGAGGAGGTGTCCCTCTCCCTGGCAATGATCTGCCTCCTTCAGTTCAGTGACAGCCTGAATTGTTCCTTATCCCAGCAGAGATGGAGGATTCAAAGCAGCATCATCAAACCCCTTTGTAGATCACAGGAATGAACCTAAACACTGCCTGCTATCTGAGGAGATATTTAGTTTTACCCTTGGTCAATTACAAGGCTAAAGGGAAAGGAGGAGGTGCCAGATATAAAGAGTGAAACACAACACATCATAGTTATGTCCATAGTGACTGCAATTTTCTTTTATATACTTCTTCTTACCAGCAGTGTATTGTTTTCTCTGGGGTCTAGACCTTGACTAGACCTTGACCAAGACATTTGGATCTTGATTAAATAATTGACTGCCCCTGGTGAAGGCAATGGACTTCACACCCACTGGGGTGTCCCTACACAGGTACAATTACTAACAACATGGTTGCTTTTTAGCCATAGTTTTTAATCAGGGCAATAAATTGATATAAGCCCCTGTTAAATCATTTCTCAGCCCGAGTCCTTCACCCACATTCCCTAGAGCATTGGGCCACCACGTGGACATTTCATTTCCAGCCTCTATTCCACACAGAGACACAATTTCCTTTGCACAGATCCGTGAACAGCAAAACCTCCGCGTGTCTCTGGTCTGACCCAGGGCATTCGATTCCAGTGAACCCTTCTCTCCTGCAGTGGCGATGGGCAGACAGAGGGGGGATGGCTACCTGCATCCCTGCCAGGAAGATATTGGCTCGGCTCTTTCTTTCTGCTGCTGTTGTTAATCCATGAAACATCAAGGGTGGAATGCAAGGCTGAGCTCACACACCAATCCTCTGAAATATTTCAGTGCCCCAGAGAAATCCTGCCCCCTGCTATTGGAACGATGTGCTGGAGATTTGAATGGGAAAGGGACTGTCTGAATTGTCAGAGTGGGAATGAACAAGAATCTACAGCAATGTCGTTAACACAAACACACTCTCATCCTGCTCCAGCCGGAAGGGAAATGGGCAGGAATTCTCGCTGTTCAGCCAAGGACACACTTACACTGATGCGCAGCCGTGAGTGTGCTGGGGAAGCTGGTTTGAGCAAACAATTGGAAGTGACAATTCAGTGAGAACAGAATCATTATGTAGTGAAACAATTGGACCCAGTAGTTATGGCTGAGTGGTTAAGGCAAGGGATTTGCAATCCATTAGGGTCAACCACGCAGGTTTGACTCCTGCCAACTACGCAAGAACCGGAGTGTTATTACTGCTGTGGTCTTAGTGCCCGATCATCCACAGTGTGAAGTGGAGCCGGATCTAGGTTCACTCTGTCTACACTTAAAATGCTGCTGTGGGACTGCTATAGAGCTCTGGAGTAGACAGTGAGTGGAGGGGTTTTGCCATCCCTGTAATAGCTACTGTCATAAACAGATAGTTAAGGATTAAGAAGCTCAGTAAACCTGGCTGACACCTGACCACAGGACCAATAAGGGGATGAAATACTTTCAAATCTTGGTGGGGGGAAGTCTTCTGTTTGCGCTCTTTGTTTTGGGGGTTGTTCACTCTTGGGACTAAGAGGGACTAGACATCAATCCAAGCTCTCCAAATCTTTCTGAACCAGTCTCTCATGTTTCAAACTTGCAAGTAACAGCCAGGCAAGGCGTGTTAGTCTTATTTTTGTTTTCTCAACTTGTAAATGTTGCTTTTTGCTGAGAGGATTTTACCTCTGTTTGCTGTAACTTTGAACCTAAGGCGGAGGGTTCCTCTGGGCTATATGAATCTGATACCCTGTAAATATTTTCCATACTGTTACGAAGATGATTTTTACTTTCTTTTCTTTAATTAAAGCTATTTTTCTTAATACTTGATTGATTTTTCCTTGTTTTTAGATTGGATTGGATATCACCAGGGAGTGGGCGAAAGGAGGGGGATGGTTAATTTCTCCTTGTTTTAAGATCCAAGGGGTTTGATCTGTGTTCAGCAGGGAATGGTGAAGTCCTCAAGGCTACCCAGGAGGGGAAAGTTTTGGGGACAGGGTGTGATCCAGAACTGAAATTCTGGATGGTGGCAGTGATACAGTCTACTAGAATTAAGCTTAGAAGTGTCCATGCAGGTCCCCACATCTGTACCCTAAAGTTCTGAGTGGAGAAGGAACCCTGACATGGTGGCAGAGCGTGGGATCATTTATAACCAAAAGCAGTAGGATTTTTTTTCTCTTCTAGCTGCTTAGAAAGCAGCCTGAGGCAGAGGTGTTAATTTTTTAACACGGGTCTTTGTTAAGAGAAAGCTCTATCATGCCAGCAAAAGGAATTTACAAGCTGAATTGTTTTTCTTCTTTCTACCTCTGGTATAGCTAGTTAGAAAGTCTCTGTTAACCAAGCACCCTGAGCTGAGTGCATCCCAGTTTCAGTGAACTGCAGAGGGTGTGGCCAGCACAGGAAAGCAGAAAAATAGTACCAGTGAAGCAGCTGACAAACTAGAACTGGCTAGCTGGAAGCAACAGAACAAGGAACATAAGAGACGGATGGAACTAAAACAATTAAGATTAATGCAGAATATGCCAGGGACGAAGCTGCCACAAAAGAGCTACGAGGCAAGAGAAAAGAGATGGAGGTGAGAGAAAAAGAAGAGAGAAAGAGAGAGAAAGCCAAAGAGGCTGAACCCGGAGGCTATGGAGATCCAGAGGGAAGCCCAAGCAAGTCCTGTTAGCAAAGGTAAGCAGGAGTTACCAGCCAACTCAACACCTTCTCAGGTACGTTTCCATCCAGAAAATTCCCACCTACAGGCAGGTGATGATACTGAGGCCTTCTTAGAAAATTTTGAAGGGTCTGCATGGGTACAGCATCTTGCAGACCGAACATGATAAGCTGAGCCACAGCTCAGTGACCCTTAGCAGAGGTGGCGGCTGAAATGCTAAGGAACACATGAAGATTACAAACTTTTCAACCAAGGCCAGAAATCAGAATGGGGCTAATATCTGAGCATGCCCGTCGGCGGTTCAGAGCCTAAGTGGGAAACCAGATGTGTCATTTACCCAACACGCCTACCACATTGAAAAGAATTGGGATGCCTGGATATCAGGAGCAAGTGCTAACTCTCTGGAAGAGCTGTCCTTCCTAAGCAAATGGAGTTCTTAGAGAGTGTCCTGAGAAATAGAAAGGTACATCCTAGATGGGAAGCCCAAAACTGTAACCGAGGCGGGGGAGATTGGAGCAAATGGGTGGAAGTGGCAGAAAAGAAAATAACTACTAGCAGTTGACGACATATCAGGGTCAAAGCGAAACTAAACTCTATATCGGGGAACCCAAGGCCCACCTACAACCCAAGGAAAGCCCCAGACACCCTATGCCCACGCACCAGTCTCCAGCAACCACCTCGTCCAGTGACCAGTCAGCTGGTGATGTTTAAATGTATGAACTGGGACACATAAAGGCCAGTGCCCAAGAACCCAACCAATTACAGTCATTACACCACAATCACATCAAAGCCCAGGCCCAGATGCCTCTCAAATACCCTCGGAGTGAGGGAATTTTGAGAGTGGTGGAAGAAGGTTATCGCGTGGAGAACATTGGGCACAAGTGTCAGTTATCCCACCATCCTTAGTGGACCACAAATTCATCAACCCAGAGGCCCAAGTGACAATTCACCCATTCATGTCAAAATCTGTAAACTTGCCCACAGCTGAGTTGCCTGTCCAGTACAAGGGCTGGTCAGGAATGTGGACTTTTGCAGTCTATGACAATTATCCCGACTCCATGCTACTGGGGGAAGACTTGGCCAACCATGTGAAGCTGGCCAAGAGGATGGGAATGGTCACACGCAGCCAGGCCAAGCAAGCTTCCACACCCATCCCTGTTCCTGAGCTGTTCACCACGGCCCTGTCTGTGTTACCAGAGACCCAGACAGAGGTGGTGGAACCGGATCTTCTACCCATGAAGGCTACAGCTATAGTGAATCCAGTCCCAGAACCGGAACTGGTAAAGCAACCAGCTCCAGAACCTTTGCCAGCACTGACTCCAGTGCTTGCACACCCACCTACAACTCCAACTCCAGAGGGCACCAGCGGGCCTGAACTGGCAGAAGCAGCAGACAACCCTACCCAAGAGGCTCCGCCAGAGCGTGAAATATCACCTAGTGCACCAGTGGAGAGCGGTTCACAATCAACAAAAACAAATTCATCACCTATATCGATTCCACAGGGACCAAGCCCAAGTCCACAGTCTAAGGAGGAACTGATGTCTCCAGCATCAAGGGAACAGTTCCAGGCTGAGCAGGAAGCAGATGACAGCCTTCAGAAAGCTTGGGTGGTGGCACGGAGCACCCCACCGCCTCTCAACTCTTCCAACCAATCCGTGTTTGTTGTAGAATAAGGACTTTTATACAAGGAGACTCAATCTGGTGGACACCAGGAAGACTGGTGTCCTCAAAGACACTTGGTAGTTCCAACTAATACTGGGGGAAGCTCTTAAGCTTAGCCCATGATCATCCCAGTGTCCATTCTGGGGTGAACAGAACCAAAGACACGTTGGAGAAGTCCTTCCACTGGGAGGGAATGGGCAAGGACTTTACTAATTATGTCCGGTCTTGTGAGATGTGCCAAAGAGTGGGAAAGCCCCAAGACCAAGTCAGAGACAGAAAGAGAAGACACCAGTCCTGACTCCTGTTCTAACAAACAGCAAAACTCCCCAGAGGCAGAGATAGAGCCCAGGAATCAAGATGGTGGGGAAATTTCATTGAAACCATTTCTGTCAGAAAATCCCCTTCAGACTAAACCAGTTTGTTTCTCAAAATCAAAACAAGTGGGATGAAAGTTCTTTGCAAAAATATTTTGTTGCAAAACAAAAGCATCTCCTGTTTGTCAGAGTGTGTTAAATTGTCTCGTCACAAACAAAGAGGAGACACTTAGATCACAAACAGTGGATTAGATGCTTAGGTCTGAGCTAATTAGTTGCTGCTCTTAACAATTTCAAAATAAAAAAATACAAATCAAATAGACTATTTCAGCTATTCTATTATGTCATAATCTGATCGGAGTAAAGATGATAGGACACCTCATATTACTCACTACTCCTAGTGACACTCTCCAATGGATCCCCATCCTCCACCCACTGTGAGGTAGGTAGGAGCAAATCCTTATTATCCCTACATGAAAGAGGGAGAAGCTAAGGCTGAGAAAGGAGAATTGACTTGTCTTAGGTCACACAGCCAGCCAGTGGCAGAGTTGAGAGTAGGACCCAAGAGCCCTGATTTTGAAATTAACCATCAGATCCTGAATTTCAAACATTGAATGACTTGAGTAAAGTGCTCTCAGATGAGCTGCAGACCAACAACAATGCACAGTAATTATTCAGCAAGTATTTGAGGAGAACTGCAATGTTAGAGAGAATCATGAACTGCTCAGAGACCATTAATGCAGAGAAGCAGCAAAAGTCATCAAGCATATGACTGGTTATGACTTATTTACTCAGTCTTAAAAGAGAACAACAAGGACCTGAGTCTCTTCCCTGTCAATAACTCCCTTCTCAGACAATCAGGGTAAAGACTGAGGACGGGAGGCTGAGGGTTCTCACCAGAGAGCCCAAAGGATGACCCAGGTCACTGGTGGGGATCACTGCGCAAACACTATTTCAGCCCCACATTTTTGGGTGGACCTCCCACAGTGGGAGCTGCCGAGCACTCCCCAGCTGCGCACACACACACACACACACACCCACCCACCCCCCACTCCTGGTGTTGGGAGGGGAACAGGTGAAAGGACAAAAGAAGCAAGAGACGAAGAGAAAGGAGGAAGGGATGGATGGAGGAAAAGTTGAAACAAAAAGGAGAAACCCTAATGTCCCCAGTGATTCTATGGGACAAAATCCCAGGTGCGGAATAAAATTCAGCCTCCTTAACTTCGTGTTTTCCATACCTAGAATTCAACTGTCACCAGATGGATCAGACCGAACAGGTTTCAAACCTTGAGGAGGCTTTTACCTTCTAAACAGGGACGTATGTTTTCTAGTAAAATCAGGAAAAGGGAAGGGGAAAACTCAAAAGAGGTTCTTCCTGGTGCTCACGTCCGTGAACCTGAATACTCTCTGTCCTCAAAGAGAGACCTGGAGAAGGAGACTTGCTGAAGCAAAGCCACAGGGGTCTCTGAGGTTTCCCTGGCCCCTCTGGCTGATGTCAGCATCTCTCTGTGAGGTCACCACCTCTCCACCACTTTTGACCAATAGTCTGAGGTCCTGCAAAAGGCCTTTGTGATGTCACTGCCACACCCCTCCCTTGCTGTGCTAATTGTCCTGCCTGGCCAGGTCAACTTTGAAAATTTGAGACGACTCCTGTGCAGGGCTGGTGCAACCATTTAGGCAAATTAGGCAGCCGCGAGGGTGCCTAGTGGTGGGGGAGGCCTAAAAGTCCCCTTCAGGCGAGCGGGTGGAGTGGAGGTGAGCTGGATAGGGAGGCACGCAGGGGGAGCGGGTGAGGGAGGGCTGGCCCGCAGTAATGGGGGGCACAGCAGGGACATGCTCCCACCCCAGCTCACCTCCTCTCTGCCTCCTCCGCTGGCACAAGCCCAGCTCTAAGTCTCTCCAAGCGAGCGGCCGCAAGCCTGGGTGGGAGAAGAATTAGACAGCACGGCGTGCTCAGGATGGGGAGCGCAAGGCAAGGTGAGCTGCCGTGGTGGGGGGAGTCGGTCACCAGGCAGTGGTTAGTGCCATGGTGGGGGGGTTGAGAGGGGAGAAGGTCTCTCCAGCAGGAGTAACTGCTGTGGTGGAGGGGAGAGGGGGGAGATCTCCCAGGTATGGGTTAGCTGCCGTGACGGGGGAGAGGGGAATCTCCCTGGGAGGGGTTCAGTTGGCATGGGAGGATGTGGGGGAAGAGGGCTTAGCTATGCGAGTTGGGGGGGGTAGCTGTGCGCAGCCCCCCCAGGCGGGGGCTGAGTTCAGCGTGCCGGGGCAAGGTGAGGGGTTAGCTGGGTGGGGGGTGCAAGTGGAATTTCACTAGAGCGTGAAACTCCTTTCACTGTCCCTGTCCTGTGATCACCCACTCAGGAGCTCGGTCTAGGAAGCAAGCTGTCTAGACAGGAAACGTCAGATGCTGCTCCAATGCTACATCTTAGTTTTTCAGAAATTTGTCAACTTTATGGCCAGAAGAGACCATTAGAGCATCTTAAGTCTGACCCCCTACATACACAGGCCTCTGTGTGACACGATGCACTTTTTGGGGGCAAACACATTCCAGAAAGGCATCTAGTCTTCAGTAAATGACATCAGGAGATGGCAAATCCACCACTTTCCTTTGTAGCTTGTCTCGTGGTGAATCCCTTCAATGTTGAATTATGTACGTTCTCTTTGTAATATGAATTTGTCTCTTTTTACTTCGCCAGCCATTGGGTCGTGTTATGCTTTCTCTGCTAGATTAAGAGCCTTGTCTATACCCAGGCTTTTTTCTCCATTAAGGCCATTCAACACTTCAATGAGTCACCTTTCAAGTGCAAGAAATGTTGTCATTGGTTGCAATTTGAATGGAATTGTGAACGTTAAACACTTAAACAGCAGATACAAATTATGAAAAATACTGTGTACCTGAGAAGAATATAATGTTTGGAAAGTACTGGACAAAGCCGGGTTTCCTCACAGCAGCTGTTTGTGTTTGCATTAGGCTTTTGGCAGTTGGCAACTTAGAATTTCATGATGATTGTAAAGCGAGGTGTGAATGAGCTCTGCCTGAACAGCTCGTGATGGACCAGGGTTTTTGGGGGGAGGCTTTTGGACCAGACTGTAATGTACATGAAACTCACCCTGCCTGCCGAGGTATCCAGCAGACAGAGCTGGGCTGCGGTCTGCTCTAGGTGCCCAGAGGGAGGGAAGAAGGTTGTGGAGGGGGCTTCCAGCCTTGGGACTCTTCCTGCCTCCTTGCCAAGCGCTGTATCCTTTAATCCAGCCCTGGCCTCCTTTTTCATGCCATGTGGTCAGAGCAAAAGTGTGGTAGGAAGCACAAGGGCAAGCTTGGGGCATCAGCAAGATCCCACCATGCAGGGGTAGCAGTTCTGAGCCTCTAAGCCATTGTGGCCATCCGCACATAGCCCTGGCTTAGGGAGGTGTGAGCACCCCAGCGGAGGGGAAAGATTCACATCTTACACAGCTGGAGCACAGGGAAGTTGAGCCACGTTGGAGCTCCAGGGCTTTACCACAAGGTCTACTGAGATTTGAACTCGGATCAAGATTCCTGAGTGCTGCCCGTTACACATGGGATGCAGTTATGTCTCTCTTGCAATCAGTGACCCTCATGGGGCTGGCTTGGTGTAGGGCCTTGGCCCGTTACTAAAAACTTAGTGCGTGTGTTGTGTAATGTAGGTGGTGTTGAAATTGGCTATTCCGCCGCACCAATGAAGGTGGGAAGAGAAATGGGGAAGATCAGGACCCTGAGAACTGAAAGTACCGAGCAGTGGCAATGGGGAGAGCCAAAAGCTCCAAGTAGCTGCAATGACAGGCCAGGCAGTTTAATGAGGGAGCAGCCAAGAGAGGTTCAGCCTTGGAGGGATCAGGACGGTGCAGTCAACACGTTAAAACGCAGAAACAACCCCACCAGAGACTCAAATTCCAGTTTCTGATCCACATCAGATGCTTTATCATTAGGCCAATGGGGCAGCCAAGGGGAAGGGTGGGTACGTTGGACTCAGCAGCAATTGGCAGCAGGCCTTCGTCCCTCTCGGAGGGAAGGGACCTGCCACCAAAATTGCTGGCGAAGGAACAGGCAGCGCAGTGGAGCTGCTTGCCGATTGCGGATCATCGGCGTTGTTGTTTTCCTCGCCCTTGGGGGGCAAAAACCTGAAGCCAGCTCATGGCCCCAGCACATGTCACAGCCCAGCCTCGTGTATGGCACGTCAAGCCGGGTGGCAAGTTATCTTCCACATTTGAACTTTAGCATCCAGAAAGTGGGGACCTGCGAGTTCCCTAGTCTAAGCTTATTCCTCGCTTAGACCTGTAGCGTGCCACAACAGAAATTCCAGTGTTGGTACACTCCCTGTCCCCCAAGAACCTTCCCTGGGGACCCAAGACCAAACCCCTGGGTCTTAAACAGGGGGAAAAAACCATTCCCCTCCTTCCCTCCAACTTCCCTCCTGTGCGTCTGGTACCTGAGAGTTACACTGATCCAAACCCTGGATCTTAAACACGAAGAGAAATTAACCTTCCTGCCCCATCTCCTTTTCCCCCACCACCTCCTGGGGAGTTCCAGAACCAATCCCCTTTGGGTCTTAAACAAGGAAAAAAAATCAATCAGTTCTCTTAAAAAAGAAAACTTTTAATAAAGAGAAAATGTAAAAATTATCTCTGTTAAAACAGAATGGAAAATATTTACAGGGTCTTCAAGCTTATACAGACTAAGGGACTCCTTCCCCTTAGCCTAAGATACAGTTACAGCAAACAGAGGTTAAAAATTCTTCTAGCAAAATACACATTCACAAAGTAGAAAATCAAACTCAAGACTGATGCTGCCTTTCTAGCTAGTACTTACTATTGTGAACATAAAGACTGTTTCAGAAAAATGTGAGACCTGGTTGCACGTCTGGCCCCTCTTAGTCCATGAGCCGAACAAAGAACATAACAAAACAGCACAAACCAAAGACTCCCTCCACAAGAGTTTGAAAGTATCTTGTCTCCCGATTGTTCCTTTGTCAGGTGTTCAGCCAAGGTTCACTGGGCTTGTTTAACCTTTACAGTAAAAGAGACATTAACCTTAACCATCTGTTTAATGACACTGGGGCAGGGAGATATTGGGGGAGGGATGGGGAGGAGAATGGGAGGGAGAGACCCAGCCCCCAGTAGACCCGTTGGGCAGGGGATATTGGGTCAGGAGAGAGAGAAGAGGGGATTTGCAGAGACCAGTCTGGAGTGTCGGAGAAATGGTGGAGTTGGAGGGAGTGGGGGGACAGAAGAGATCGTGTGGAGTGGTGAATTTTGGTCCAGGGAAACTGATCCTCCGCAGGACATCTGTGCAGGGGGAGACAGGGGCAGGGAGAAACCCAGCCCACGAGACCGCGAAGAGGGATTTCGGGGAAGGGAGAGGATGGAGGGATGAGACCCAGGTCCATAGACCTTCCCTGGCTCCCAAATTTGGGGGGAGGGATGGAACTGCCCACAGCACTCACCGAGCGGATGGCTGGGACCAGGGAGTGGACCGGGCTGGGGCTGGGTGCATCCACTTTAACCAGTGGCAAGTGGGGAACGGTTTGCGGGGTTGGGGGCCAGGAAGAGCCGGGCAGCCCCCACTTGCAGCAGCTCCCCACCCAGCTCACTCCACTCTGCCTCTTCCCGCTGATGCAGCGCGGTGCCGCTTCCCACTCTACCTTGCTTCCAGGCTTGGTCGCCAATGCATGCTGTTTAGTGTGGCAAGCTTGGGAGGGGAGGAGATTAGAGTGGGGGCGGGCAGCTCGGGAGAGAGACGGAGCAGGGTGAGCTGGGACAGGAGCGGTTCACCTGCACCCTCCAAATTACTGTGCTGCGGGCAGCCCTCCCATGCACACACCCGCCAGCCCCTGCCCCAGCTCACCTCCACCTCCACTGCCTCCCCTGAGTGAGCTTTTTTGGTTCCCCCAACCACTTGGCACCTGAGGCTGCTGACTAGTTCTCCTAGTGGTTTGCCTGGCCCTGCCACTGGCCTATCAGCAGGATTCTCCTCCTCCTCCTCCCTCAGAGAGATTAAATCTCTGACCTAGACAGCCAGCCATCTGCTGCACCCCACTCCCCATGCCTGACCTCCCTGCCAAAGCCTCGCACCCGGCTCCAGATAATGTAAGTCTCAGCATCCTCCACTGGGCACTCGACTTCTTTGTGCCAGAGAGGTCTGGCCCCCTCGTACTGACCAGAAAAACAGTGTCTGCAAAAGCAGCAAAGGTCTTTATGCACCTTATAGACTAACAGACTATTGGAGCATGAGCTGTGTGGGTGGAATCCCCACTTTCGCTGGATGTGTCTAGTGTCTGCTCTTTCCAAAGAAGTAGCCTGGAGGCCTTTCCTGTGTGACCACGTGGCTAATGGAAGTACAGTGCTCTGACTTACGGATTCAGGTGACTGATGGGTTGGAGTCCCTTTGTGGTACTGCCCTGTGAACTACCTTTGGGCTAAAAGTCTCGCTACCCTTCAAGGGTTTGGATACTTCTTGCTGCTCTGGCTTCAGCTAGACGCCTGCGGAAGGGAGCTGGGGGCGTCGTGGCATCACCAAAGGCCTGGGGATGAGCCAGTGCTTCCATCTAGCCCTTTGCCCTTCCTTGACTTGCACAAAGAAACTGGGCTGCTGCCCAGGTCTGAGTGTGCGCATGTCCCTAGTGCTGTGGAGGGTTACTTGCTACATTTAGCGTCGTGGTAGCCCTGGGTGTTTTCTCGCTCTCGCAGCTGAGAGAAAGCCTCTTGGGTAAAAATCTCGCTGCCCCACACGCAAAAATATGCATCTCTTTGGTGGGAACATCTCAGAAGAGGCTCCTACCACGGGGGCCCTGCTGACTCTTACCATCTTCGAGTAATGGCCACCAGGGCTATCAGCAGCAGCCCTGCATGCTCCCGCTGTGTGCCAGCTTCAGGGGTGATTTCCATGCAGGGAGCAGGCTGGTGAGGTTTTTTAGCCTGTCTGGAATAGGCACACTACATAGGCATGGGCTCGCCCTGTCACTCTCTGCCGCTGACTCGTGTTGCTGCTGCTTAAGCCTCCTGGAGCTGTCAGCACCTGCTGCCATCTGCTCTCTCGAGTGCCCAGAGAGGAAGGGAGGGGAGCTGGCTCCAGCCTGGAACCTGGCCCTGGCGTCTCTCTTTAAAATGCATGTGCGGCAGAGCAAGGCTGCAGCTCAGTGACAAAGTTGTGGGCATCAGAGTGAAGCAGCAAGAAACCCACCAGCCAGGTACAATCCCGCAGGAAATCTCTACCAGACCAAGTTAATTAGGCCCGCACCCTTATAGCGCCAGCTGGACCAAAGCCTTCTGTCAAATGGGGCATCTCCAGTGATCCAGGGGGGAAGAAACAAAAGCCTCAGCCTCACAGATAGAGAAGTTACCATAGCACATTGAGCTCTCAATGTCTTGCGGCAGCAAACCCTACTATTCTCCAGGCAGGTCCTCACTTAGATTTGAACTCCAGATTCATGGATTTCAAAGTCCCTGAGTGTGCTGCCCGATTATGACCATTAGACGAACCTGCTGCTGTTTTGTTTGCTAGCCCTGGTGGTCTCTTGGCTGCGGTTTGCAAACTCTCACTTATTGATTTCCCATCAGCGCGCTTTCCTCTACATGACACTCTCTGCTCCTCCTGCGCGACTGTGGTCCTGCCATTATGGGATCCGCGGGTTCTACCCTGAGTCATCACATCCCCCTGCTTGGTCTCCATTCCCTGCAAGCTAGCAAAAATGTCAGGAGCCGCCTCATCCCGTGACTGGGTGCTTGTGGTATAACGCTCTGTCTCAGATCTGGACTTAGAGTTCAAATGCTGAGTTGTTTATGAGAAGCCTCCCCAAGCTTATACCAGCTTGGATCTTACTTCTAGCTGCCACAGATAAGATTGGCTCTTACAGCCTGGGTTCCCCCAAATTCTTGGGGAACCCCTCTATGGCCTGCCCCACTTACCCTGGGAGGACCCCCAGAGACCATGACCCTGGTGGTCTCCCTATCAATCAAACGGGGAAAACAAGGTTCCTCCCCCTTGTCCCTCGTTAATCTGCTTGCCTCCCCGTTCCCTCCTGGGTGAGCCCTGGTGTTATGCAGTACTTAGTCTTGAAGGCAAAAACAAAGAGGGAAATCACCTCCCCTGAGGCGATGCCTTCAAATCTAGTAAAAGCTATATATAAAGAGATTTTCTACTCCCCTTTCCTGTAGCCCTCACCAGAGGAACCCTCAAAAAACCTCAACCAGTTTAAACAGAGAAACTTTATATAAAAAAGATAAAGAAAATACAGAACAATAATACTGCATTAAGAAACTCAAGAATACCGAGGTCTCTGCTTATAAGAAAATAGTGATAAACAGTCTGATTTTAAAAGACTAGCCAATTAAACCAGTCCAGCACAGTACAACACACATGGTAAAATACAACACAAATCATATAACAGCTATTTGCCTTGTTGCCTTTGGTAGCTCACACTTTGAGAGGAGATGTTAGAAAAGAAATAGAGTTTAGCAGGAGAAGCTGTTTCCATCCTCATAGCCGGTGAGAAACAAAAGCCCAGAGTCCCCTTCGCCGCCACCTGAGGCTTAAAGAAATCCCAGTTCTCTGATTGGTCAACTGGCAGTAATGGTTCCTTGTTCACCTTTACAGGTAAAAGAAAATTAAACCCTTACCGTTGACCTATAATCTCTTCTCCACTGATTCAACGAAACGATAACAACAACAGAGCTCGAACGAA
>NC_133788.1:101830-122407 GCF_003597395.2 Chelonoidis abingdonii | reverse complement strand
GGGGGCCCCACACTTGTTCTCTCTTTCCCTGGGCTTTGGCATCACTAGCCCCTGATTAGTGAGTAGGGTTCAGTGGTCCCCAAAATGTGGGACATGACTCTTAGAGGGACACAGAGGAACATTCATGGGGCCACCTCAGGGCCTGAGCCAGCCCCCATTGAGGGAGCACCACTCAGCCCCAGCTCTTCCCAACCCTACCCTCAGCCTGGGTCTCTGGCTCCCAGCTTGGCATTGACCCCTTTACCCCTGTCTGCTCCCCTGTCCCCAGCAAGCAACAGCCCCACTCCCAGCCTCGGTTCTTGACCATGACTTCCGAGGGTCCACTGCCATGGATAAGAGGGCACAGTGTGAAATGTTTGGGGACCACTGGTTTAGGGTGATGTTCTCAATCACTTCTCTGCAGTCCAATAAAAGCTATTCCTCACCCACCTACACTTCCATCAGGACCGACTAGGTATGTTCTGCTGCCCTTCACTCATACAGGAAAGAAAATAACATTTCATTCCACTCAATCCTAAAGTGATTTGAAATCTGCCACCAGACAAAACTGGTCATTTTGGAAAAGTGGCCCCCCCATCCTGCATACCTAGCAGATTAGTGGTGTCTATGGAAACACGGTCTGTTCCTGAAGTCTTTCCCCCAGCTCCTCAGTAAATGTGAGGGGGGAGCTCATTCAGCCCCTGCTTCCACTTAGGATTTAAAAACTCCATATCGTCCCTATCTCTGCTGGCCTTAGATTGCTCCTCCTGTCCCTTTCCTGACAGCTCAGATGAGGTGGCTGAGTGGTTAAAGTGATGGACTGCTAATCTGTTGTGCTCTGCACGCATGGGTTCAAATTCCCTCCTTTATATACAACCATCCCCTCCTTTGGTACAATGACAGACAATGTTGCTTCTTCCAAACAAAAACCTTATCAGAAACTCAGACCCCCTCTTGATTTAAATAAAATGTCTAAATCCCAGATTTCTAAAATAACAAAAAAAAAAAATTCTCTAGTCCTGTATTTCTTAGTTTTTGTCTCTAAAGGGAACATCCTCATCATCTTCCCCAAACACCCTGGGACCTGCCCAAATTATTAAAATACCCTCAACTCGAGCAAGGCCAGTACAGTGAACCAGAGCTAGTGTCTAGGCCAAGCTGTTCTGAAGGAGGCAACTCCAACATTTTCTCCCTGCTTCCCTTGGCAAGGTCTGACTGAGAAAACAAAATTCCCCAAACTGAAAATTTTCTGCTGAAAAACCAATAGTAGTCTGTTTGGGGACATTGGTTTGAATGTATTCTTATTATTATCTTCTGATTTCTGAACCAGTTCAGTTCAGTCTTTGTCCTCCAGGTGTGTTTCCAGCTGCTGAGTTTTGGGGGAGAGAGGCCAAGTCATGATGTCTCTTCCCCTCTTTCATAGTTTTCTAACTTGCTAGGAAGCTCCTTTGCTACATTGTGAGTCAAGCAGTGTCCATTGTCTCTATGTTTGCGGAGAAGCCAGCATTGTACACGGTTCCTGGGATAGTCCTTGGAGTGTGGATACCTTCAATGGGCCAGCAGTGAGTCTGGCTCCTCCCTTGTTCCACCTGAAAGGCTGGTGGAGGGCATTTCTCAACCTCATAACATATTTCAGTAAAGCACACAGAGCAAAACTTCATAACTTCCCAAGCAATGCGAGCACACACAATCCAACAAGATATTAATGTTCAACAAATCAAGACTTTTGAAATGATACCTCACAAGGCAGACTGTACAAACCATTTCATCATGATATGAGACTGGTGAATACGGGGTTTCCAGGTGCTGCTCTGAGCACAGCATGGCACACCTAGGCTTCCATTGCAATGGAGACGTACCCTTAGAGTCCATCTCTCCTGGGATAAAGATGGCGGCAGGGCTGACCTGGGTCATCTGACTTGGGCTCCTGGATGTAAAGCTGAGGGGCTAAAAATTGTGGTGCAAATACTTGTGTTCACGCTGAAGCCTGGGTTCAGAAACCCTCGCCCCCTCATGGGGCCTCAGAGGTTGGGGTCAAGCCCATGTGTCTGCACTGAAATTTTATAGAGGTTGGGAGGGAGTTTAGCAAGTGGAAATGGTAAAACCATATTGATGAGACTGGACCACTGACCTATCAGCTCTTAACATCCAAAGTTTTAGTCACTCTATTATCAGTGCCTGTAAGT
This sequence comes from Chelonoidis abingdonii, assembly GCF_003597395.2. Classification (NCBI taxonomy): domain Eukaryota; kingdom Metazoa; phylum Chordata; order Testudines; family Testudinidae; genus Chelonoidis; species Chelonoidis abingdonii. The sequence continues at coordinate 120,242 of NC_133788.1, read as the reverse complement.
GTAATTTAAACCATAGGCCCATCTAGCTCTGAATCTTGTTTTCTGACAGTAGCCAATACCAGGTCCCCAAACGCCACTAGGAGCTGAACTCAGGATCTCCTGTTTACAAATAGGTACTTTAAACAACTAAGCCATGGTGCCTGCTGTTACTTAAAGGATTGTATGTGCCCACACCTGACTCTCTGCCAATTCCCACTGGGCTCTGACAAGTGTTGCTCGTGTTTGGATTCTGTAAAGCAGAGGAGCAGGTGAAGTTTTACTCCCAAGATGTGTGTGTGATTCTTTGGACAGGTCTCAGAGGGGTAGCCGTGGCCACACTAACTATAATACAACATGGCAATACCAATTTCAGTGCTACTCCTTCATGGTATTAAAGAGCCCTTTATTTATTCGTATAAAGGCGCTTGTTCTGTGGACGGTGCAGGGTTTAATGCGATTTTAACATTGCCTAATTCAATGATACTTCGTAGTGTTGACTATTGTCCAGAGAGAGTAGTCAAGTTTCCCCTATTGTTTCCTTGCTCTTGTCCTTCACCTAGCTTGTCTCTGACCTAAGTTGTTGGCCTGTGAGTGGCTACCTCGAGCCAGTGAGCATGCAGACCTTTTAATCTGCAGGTCCAATGGGTTCAATGTCGCCTGGTCAGTGCAATATAACTACTCCAACTGATCTTACACTGTCTTTACAGGGAGTCCTCTTCCAACTGTTACTTTTTCCTTTCTCTCCCAGATTTTACCTTTCCTAAGAAAGGAGCCCTTTCTTTGTGTATCGGGTTTGTGAGAGGGCAATATCCGATCAGCCCGTTGTAGTCTTTGTCTTGCACTGAGCGAATAAAGGCCTCACTGGGCAAATGAGCCATCTTCCGTTTCCTTCCCCCTGCAGCTAACACAATCTCAAACACACAGAACTCACACTTTATCCTCCTAAGAAATTTAGGCATCATGGGCTCCTCACTGCTCTTTACCCTGTCTAGCTAGGAATAGTCCTTACTCACATATGCACGTGTATGCTCTCTCTCTCACACCAACCCATTGTCCCTCTCTTTCTCCTCCTAGTGCCCCTTACCACCAACCCACACCTTCAGTCCTCCTATGCACACTGCTCCTCACTCCCAACTAGAGCTTACTCTTTTTCCTTCAGCGCTCCCTTCCCTCTTCCTTACTTCCCCCAAGCTACCCCCTCACCTATCTACACTCCAGCCAACCCCCCAGCAGCCCCCCCACTCTCACACTGTCCAACCTTACACTCACACGCAACCCCCCACCGAGCCTCCTTCCCGATCTCCCTTCACATCGCACGAACAGCACTGCGGTCTCAACACCCTCAGGAAGACCCTCTCATTCCTCCCTGCAGTCGAGGCTAGAGTCTAGACTATCTCTCTCAGGTGAAAGATTGTTACTTCGCGCGCTCGATAGGTGGTTTTGTGTTATGAGTCTGCATAGTGGATTTTACAGATATGTTGGTAATTATTTGTGGTCTTGCTCAAATTATCATTTTTGGCTGGTGTATGGATTCCCAGCTCCATGTTATAGGGCAGGAAATAAAGGTGTTTATCCTTGTCTGTTGAATCGAGGGCGCAAGACATGTGCTTGGGACACCACTGATGATCCCTCAATTCATAGCAGCTTGCGAAGCAGGGACACGGGTTCAAGGTGGCTGGGTTGGGTCCTATCCTAGAATCAGGTGTAAGAATTCCTGTTAGGACGGGGCAGCAGTGAGAGTGCATCCGCCTACACATAGTGAGTATGCTGCATCTTATTTTCCCCCTTCACAAGAGTGGCAGGTGAACTGTACAGAGGCACCTCTGGCTTGCACTGACTAGGACACAGCTGTGGATGGTGGGTGCAGGAGGGGGGGCTCATGTTAAAGGACTTTTAGGTTGCTGGCCTTGACGTAATAGGGGAAGGACACTGCCAGACTTATTTGGGGCTAGTGCCATCACTGGCTTTATGTTATGTGTGCTGGGCTGCTGACATGACTTTCTGCTAACCTGGCTTACGTATGGTAGCCATCCCGAGAGGCATCTATACTGTGAGATAAAATCTGTGGCCAGCTGCCTGTGATCTGATTTGGTCCTGGGTTCAGCGGAACCCAGGTTCGGAGAGCCCTCCCTCGTGGTATCGTAGCTGGGCTCAAGCCCAATGTTCTACACTGTAATTTATAACCTGCCAGCACAAGCCCCACACTGAATCAACTGACCAGGGTTTGAGAATAGTGACTTGGGTGTGTTAATGGCAGTGTACAATAATGCTACTTATGTCAACTGCAATGAACACCCAGGCTGCCCCATGCAGCTCAGGCTCCAGGGCTTGGTCCATGAAGGTGATAAATGCAGATAACAACCGACTCAGGGTCATAATTGATTTTTCATGTGGAAGGAGCCAAGGTCAGTTCTAGGAACTGGAATCCCAGCATCTTCCCAGCCCAACCCAGGCTGCTGGCCCCTCTCCCAGCCTCTTCCCGTGGGGCCCTGCATGTATGACTCTAGAGCAGCCAAGGAGCGCAGCTGAGGCAGAGGACAGGCGGTGGGCACATGCTAGATAAAGCACAGCACCGAGGCCTTCTCTACTGGGCCCTCCCAAGGCATAAACAATCGGGTCCCCACCGCACCCCAGGACAGCCAGCCTGGAGCCAAGGGGGAGGTGCCAGAGTGGGGCTCTTTTTTTGTGTTTTTTGTCCGCTTTCCTGGGTGGAGCAGGACTGGGTGTTTCTAGCAGGGCAGTTGGAAACTGAATGTTGGGGAACCAGCTTTTAATAACAGGCAGCTCAAGTTCAGACTTCATTTGTTACAATTTTCTTTATATAATGTAAAATAATTCAAAAAGTAAATGGGCAGGAATTTGAACTCTTTTTCTCCCTGGTCAATACAAAGAAAATGCGCTTTTTGGCTTATTCCATGATACGGGAGTCAGGTTCCTTCACTGTTCAGAGAACATCTCTGTGCTCAAAGCCTGTTGTGTTTCATTTCTTAGGTTCTGCTCCCAATCTTTGGGCCATTTCCTTTCCCTCCTTTCTGTCAAAGCGCCAAGCCCAGCTCTCCAGGGAGGAGTAGGACATCTTTCTTTTTTCCTTTCTCAACAGCCCCCCTTCCTTGGAAGAGCCCTTTGCTGGGTCTGGTGGAGAACAAGCCATTCTGAGGACCTTAATTCACACCATATTTGGGCTTTGACCTCTATAGATTTTAAGCCAGACTAGATCACTAGAGTACCTCTGCTTTGACCTTGAGTATAAGAGAGTGCAGAGAATTTTTACCGAGACTCCTACGTCCACCCCCAAAGATCTTCTGGCTGACAGAGGAAGGCATTCATTCAGAAAGGATTAGTGTCTTGGATGTAAAAGGTGTTGAAAGGATGGGAAAATGGCCCCTCTTTCAAGTTTCCAAGTGTTTGTAATATCGACATCTAGGACGGGGTGGCCAACCTGAGCCAATATAACTGCCAGACAGTTGCACCGTTGCTATGCAAACTGGTTGAGTCAAAACGTTGTGAACTGTCCATAATTACTCATTATCCTTTGAAATCAATGATGCGTGATGAACACTTTGGTGTATATCCAGCTGTGCCTGCGGACACTTCTGGTTGCTTTAGCCAATCCAACCATTTTGGCACTTGCAGATGGGCACCTCTGTATTGTGCCAGAGTCCTGTACAGCTATGAAAGGCTGATAGATGCCAATATTTCCCCCTCTTTTTAACCAGCACGAATAACCAGGTGTCAGAAACAGATAAAGGTGTCACGGTATAAGTTCCCCATTCTGAACGCTTAGGTCCAAGAGAGTGGCGGTACCAGCATTGATTCCTCTAAGCTAATTACCAGGCATTTAGAACCTGTAGCGCGGCACCCAACCAGGAATTCCAGTGCCTGGGTACACGCTTGGTCCCTAAAACCGTTGCCAGGGAACCCCCAAGAACCCAGACCTTCGGGATCTAACACAGGGGAAAGGAAACCCTTTTCCCCACCTGTTGCCTCTTATCCAGGTTTCTCCTCCCTGGGTTACCTGAAGATCACTGTGAATTCAAACTTCTTGAATCAGGTAAAACAGGAGTAAAATTCACCTTCCTCCCTCCTTCTCGTTCCCCCTCCCAGGACTCTCCCTGAGAGAGACAGTAATCCTGACACAGAGAAAACCAAGCCTCTCTCTCCCCCTTCCCTCCTCTCTCCCCACCATTCCCTGGTGAATCCAGACCCGTCCCCTGAGTCTCACACCCCCGCCAGAATAAAAAAACAATCATGTTCTTAAACAAGGAAAAGCTTTTAATTAAAGAGAGAAAAAACAGTGAAAATTATCCTTTGTAAATTTAAAATGGAACAGGATTACAGGGTCTTTAGCTATAGGCACTGGGAATACCCTCCCAGCCTAAGGTATACAAGTACAAATTAAAAATCCTTCCAGCCAAATGCACATTTGCAAATAAAGAAAACAAACAATTAAGCCCTAACTCGCCTTAATCTTAAACATAAGGCACTAACTCACTATTTGGAATCTATAAGAACCTGTATCAGGAGATTGGAGAGAAACCTGATGCAGCATCTGGTCCTCTGAGCCCCCAGATGTGAACAACAACCAAATTGCTGAACAGCAAACAAAGAAACTTCCCTCCCTCAGATTTGAAAGTATACCTGTCTCCTAGATTTGCGTCATCTGGTCAGGTGACAGCAGGGGGGGGGGCCTTTACTTGAACTTGTTAACCCTTTATAGTCACAAGTGATATAAAGTATTTTCTGTGCTCATTCAACTTTTTTCTTATCTGTTTTATGACATAAGGGTTAATGTCTCTTTCACCTGTAAAGGTTAAGAAGGCTCAGTGAACCTGGCTGAACCTGGACTAGAGACATATCGGGACCAAGATACTTTCAAAATTCTCGGTGGAAGAAGTCTTTGTTTGTGCTTTTTGTTTTGTCGGGTTGTTCGCTCTGGGAAAAAGAGGGACCAGACGTACAGCCAGACTCCCCAAATCTATCTGAATCAGTCTTCCATGTTTTCAAAAATTGTAAGTATAACAGGCAGGCAGATAGTCCTTATTGTTTGTTTTCTTTCAACTTCGTGAATGTTTTTCTTTTGCCTGGGGAAGGATTTTTACTGTGTTTGCTGTACCTTTGACATCCTCAGGCTAAGGTCGGGGGCAGTCTCTCATAGGTAGCGACTGAATACTCTTAAACCATATTTTTCTCCTGATTTTACAGCGAGAATTTTTACTTCTTTTCTTCTGAATTAAAAGCTTTCTTTTAGTTAAGAACCTATTGATTTTTTTCCTTGTTTTTTTAAGACCCGAAGGGATGGGCCTAAACTCATCAGGGATTGGTGGGGGGAAAGAAAGGGCTGGCAAGATTTTTACCTCTGTTGCTGTACCTTGAATCTCAGCTAATCGGATTTTAGGCTAGACGAATTCTGATACTCTGTAAACCATGATTTCATCCTGATTTTACAGAAATTTTGTATTTTTCGATCTAATTAAAAGCTTTTTTTTAAGAACCTGATTGATTTTTTTCCTTGTTTTAAGACCAAAGGTTGGTCTAAACTCGATCAAATTGAGAAAGTAATAATCCTCTTTTTAGATCTAGGATTGTGATCATGAAGAGCTGCCAAGGCAACCCAGGAAGGGAAGTCGAGGGACTGAAAGGAGAGGGAATTAGTTCTCTTGTTTTAAGACCAAGGTTTTCTGTTCCAGGGAAGTTTTGGGGGAACGGAGGAGTGTTGAACTGATATTTTGGCTGTGGTAGCGACCAAATTTACAGCCTGGGAAGAAGCTTAAAAAAGTGATCATGCAGTCTCACTTTAATGCTAACAGTTGAAAGTGGGGGAAAAACCTTGACAGCAGGACCAGGCGCACTCAAAGAGGAAGAACAGAAGCTTCCCTATTGTTTCCTGCTCTCTTTTCTTGACTAGTTATCTCCTCATGCACAACTTGCTCTTTTTGCGATTTTCTGAGCCTAGCCTCTTCAGTTGAGCAGCATCAGCTCTTATCTAAGGTCCAGGGTTAAAGTCCCTGGGTCAGTTGGATAAACTGGCTCACCAAGATCTTCAAGTCCAGTTTCTTTCTTAGAGTCCTCTTTTGTATTAGGTACTTCTTCATCTTCAGGATCTTCCTTCCTTAAAACTTCATGTGTTGGGGATTGAAGTGGCAACTTTCCTGACCTCCCCCTATGTCCTTTCGACAGGCTGGCAGCAAAATAAAGGCTCTGGGATATAGCACTGTTCATTCCCTGCACATACACACAACACAGAATATCCCTAGGATAGAAAATCACTGCTGCTTCCCCTATCCTCTGGATCCCCAAATGAGGATGCTTTCAGCCCAAACCCATGTCCTTCTCTCATCCCAGTGCCCAGCAATCCAAACCACAGCCCGCTCCTATGCTCACTGCTCCTCACTCCCAGCTAGAGCCTACTCGCTTCCTTCACCCTTCTCCTCTGTCCAACCCACACCCCCTCCTATCCCAGTGCCTCAATCCACCCACACGCTCCCACCTTTCTCTCCAGCAGCAGGTGCTTCAGATCTTCCTCGGAAGATTTTCTTGCAAGGTTTCGTGTATGAGTTGTGATATGGATTTTAGCAGATATGTTGGAAATATTTGTTGGATGCTTGCGCAAATTGATCATCTTTGCTGGTGTATGATTCCCAGCCCATTGTTATTAGTGGCAGGAAGGAAATAAGAGGGTTTATCCTTGTCTTGTGAATCAGCGGCCAGCACAAATTGTGCTTGGAAGAACCGACTGAGGGATCTCACTCATCATTCATAGCAGACTTGCGGCAGGGACAGTTCTAAACAAGTGAAGGGTGGGTCTACATCAAAAATTTCAGGTGTCTAGATTCAAATTAGGACAGAGGTGGTTGCTGAGAAGTGATGAGTGAGTCTCCTAACAACATAGTGAGTAGAGTGCATTTATTTTTCCCTTGTTTCTCTCACACCCGAGAGTGGAATGGCAGGTGAACTTTCTACAGAGGCACCTCTGGGCTTGCACTGATAAGGACAACAGCTGTGAGATGGGTGCAGAGAGGGATGGCTCATGTTAAAGGACTTTTAGGTTGCTGGACTTACGACGTAATAGGGGAAGGACACTGCCAGCTTATTTGGGGGGGTCTTTCTTTAGCGGCTTTATGTTTATGTGTTGGGCTGACCTGACATGACTTTCTGCTAACCTGGCTAACTGCAAGTGTAGACATACCCTGAGAGGGCATCTATACTGTGATAAAATCTGTGGCCAGCTGCCTGATGATCTGATTTGGGTCCTGGGCGTTCAGCGGAGCCCAGGCTACGGAGACCTCTCACCCCTCGTGGGGTTCTGGAGGCTGGGCTCAAGCCCAAGTGTCTACACTGTAATTTATAACCTGCAGCACAAGCCCACAGCCTGAATCAACTGACCAGGGTTTGAGATAGTGACTGGGGTGTGTTCAATGGGCAGTGCAGACAATAATGCTAGGCTAATGTCCACACTGCAATGAACACCCGAGGCTGCCCATGTCAGTCAGGCTTCCAGGGCTTGGTCCATGAGGTTGAGTAAATATTGCAGCATAACATCTCGACTCAGCTCAATACTGGGCTTGGACCCCACAAGACTTGGGACGGGTTTAGCAACGTGAAAAAGGTAAATGGCTAGTGGAGTATTACCATGGACTCAATGCATTTTCCATTGGTCTGTTTGGCTTTTGGGCAGGTACAATAACATGTTCCCTGCTGCATTCGTATATTTTCCAATGGGCGGTATTAAGGATTTTCATTCTCACACACGGTGCACAAGCAGGACTCAACCCTCAGTGTAAACTTAAATAGCTGCCAAGATCTCTAGCAGCCACAATGAGACATTTGCGATGTAAGAGCGCAGCCTTAGCCCCTGTTCCCAGAGGATGAGGATCATCTGTGACAGGCTGGAAACTGACCTATCAGCTCTTAACTTCCCAAACTTTCAGTAACTCTTATATATCAGTGGCCTGTGAGTTTAATTTTAACCATAGGAACAGTAGACTGGCAGGACCAAAGGCCCATTTAACTCTGTGTTTTGTCCTCTGACAATAGACACATTACCAGGTCTGCACCAAGAGTTACTCAACAAGGCACGCACTGGGATTAACCAGACCTCCTGTTTACAAACAATGCCTTAGGTAGACAACTCATATGTGTTATGGTACACACATGTCTGCCCAAACCTGACTCCTGCCTCCCCACTCCACTCCCCCACCACCACCCCACAGGCCCATGAAAACTAAGTCTTTGCTGATGACTGTTTGGATTCTGCAAAGCAGAATCAAGCAGGTGACGTTTTTCTTGCAAGCTGTGTGTGGTGTGAGAATTTTGGACCAGGTCTGCATACAAGTTGATTCAGCATCATTATATATGCTAACAGGTCGTTGAAAACACACCAACCATCTCGCGCAGCTGTGCTGTACACCTGCATATAGCGACGATTCTATGTGAAAACCATGCAAAGCACATGTTGGGCGACAACACCAGATCTGTCAACAAAACCACCTACAGGCAAGGTAACACTAGAGCTTTTTGCAGCAAACTACAAAGAGGACAAATGGTCATTATGTAAATAGCTCTGGTCATATATCATCAAATATGCACCTCCACAGTACCCACAATGCCTGCCTGTGAATCCTGGTCAAACTGATTCCTCGCAGAGGGCTGCGCCCTCCACTTTATCAAACTCCAGTAATTCTGACAGCTGAGCTGCTATCTACAACTGGGATTAGTGTTGACAGAAGTTGCATTGCCAGCTGGGCGGCTCCAGGCACCAGCATCATCCAAGTGGTTGCTTGGGTGGCATCTGCAAGGCGGTTGGCCAGTTCCCCTTGTTTTGCCCCAAGAGGCACACAGAATTTGTCCACTGAGCGGATGGTAGGGCAGTCGATGTTGCCTATAACAGCGGCCAGACTCGTTTCCGCGGCGGCTTCAGTAAACATAGAAGCTGCACCAAATTGCCGCCCACAAGTAACTGCACCACCACACCATATGTAACTCTTAGCTCAGAAAGCAACCCATTTGCAAACAAACCTCGATGCAACTTCTGCCACATATGAACCACGCGACACCACACAGGACTAACCAGACCCAACAACATCACCTCGGTCATTCACCTGCACGTACCAGCCAATTGTTTATAATTACCACATTCTCACATGCCAGCATGCCCCTCTGCTATGTACATTCGCCAAACTGGACAGTCACTACTTAGGAAGGATATAATGGACACAAGATTCGATTATATTAGGAGATGGCAATATACAAAAACTCTGTAGGAGAGCACTTTCAACCCCTGGCACCATATGCAGACTTAAGGTGGCATCTCGCAGGAAAAAACATTCGGACCAGCTCAAAGAGAAAATTGCTGAGTTCATTCATCTGCAAATTTGGACACCATCAGCGTCAAGGATAAAAAAAGATGCTGAATGGCTGTGCAGCTTACAGAACAGTTTCTACCTCCCTTGTTTTTCACACCTCAACTTGCTAGAAACAGCCTATCCTCCCTGACTGAATAACCTCTTATGCTCTAGCGATGTTGCTATTATATATATATCTTGCCCCTGGAGAATTTCCACTACATTGCATCTGATGAGTGGTATTCACCACAAAAAAGCTCATGCTCCAAAGTCTGTTAGTCTATAAGGATTCTTTGCTGCTTTTACAGATCCAGACTAACACGGTGCAATTCGACGGTATTGGCCTCTGGGCACTATCCCACAGTGCACCATTGTGACTGCTCTGGACAGCAATCTGAACTCAGATGCACTGGCCAGGTAGACAGGAAAAGCCCCGCGAACTTTTGAATTTCATTTCCTGTTTGCCCAGCGTGGAGCACGATCAGCACAGGTGACCATGCAGTCCCAGAATCCAAAAAGAGCTCCAGCATGGACCATAATGGAGATACTGAAGCTAAGGCTTTTTCTCAGCTCATTTCACCACCCTCTATCCTGCTGGGGTTGAGTTTATCTGAGGTGTTACCCAAAATTGGGCCAGCTAGTAAGCGTAGGGAGGACTAATGACCCACCTGAGAGTGGCAGAAAGCAGCAGGTTTATTATACTGACAGCTAAGCTCAAAAGAAGAAGGAGGGGGAGTGTCACACTCACACTCGCATACTCACACTCCCAGGACAGTCACAGCACTGGAGATGCCAGGATTCTGCAAGGTAAGTGTCCCACAGCTCAGCTATGGAAGGTGCAATGAAGGTAAGTATTCCTGAGGGACAGTGAAATACAACGCAGAGAACCTCTGTCCAGGCGTTCGGGCAAAGGGCATTCACTGGAGGTACAAGCTTGTGAGTGCTCTCCTGAGCACATGGCCCCTTCCCCTTTTAAGGACCTGCATCTAATGGTCTGTGACTAGAGATGACTTGGCTGCATCTGGTTGGTCACACTCCACCTTGGGCAGTGTCCATGCTCTGGGTGTGTGAGTGCTGCCTAATTAGACTCCTAGATACTTTGTCTACCTGGAAGTTCTTCTGCTCTTCAACCAGCCCATTCATCACTCGAGTAGTCCCGGAGGGAGCGGGAGGGGTAAAGCCACTTCACAGGCATTCAGAGAGGGGCAGGAGACAAAAGTGGGAGCAGGGGAGGTGTAACAGACCTTTTGAGCAAAGAAATCACTGCTGCTCTTACAACTGCAGGGACAGGCCAGTAGGAGTTGTGAAAATTGAACCCTTATGTTTCTGCCTGGTTTCAAACCAGGAACCTTTTACATGTTAGGCAAATGTGAGAACCACTACACTACAGAAACTCTGTTGCTGGATTCTGCCCCTCCCTTCATAAGAACATAAGAATGGCCATACTGGGTCAGACCAAAAGTCCATCCAACCCCACATCCTATCTGCCAACAGTGGCAATGCCAGGTGCCCCAGAGGGACTGAACCTAACAGGTAATGATCAAGTCATCTCTCTCCTGCCATCCATCTCCACCCTCAGACAAAGAGAGGCTAAGGATCCCATTCCTTACCCATCCTGGCTAATAGCCATTCATGGACTTAACCTCCATTAATTTATCTGCAAAAAGAAGGAGGAGTATTTGTGGCACCTTAGAAACTAACAAATTTATTTGAGCTTAAGCTTTCCTGGATGCATGCAGTGGAAAATACAGATACAGCAAGGAAGATATATATAGATATATAGACATATAATATATATATATAACGTTTCATATATTCGTATGAAACGTAGAGGGAACTACGGATGGACAGTATAAGACCCTACAGCCACACTTACTGAAGAACAGCTAGTTACCAATGCTTTCAACATGGTAAAGAGGAAGCTGCTTCACGCTTGAGATAGGACCAACTCCACATTACATCCCAGACTCAAGAAAGACCTGGAAGAACAAGTGGATGTGCAGCCCCAACACCGCTGAAGCTGAAACTTCACACTGCCACCCCTCCATGCAGAGCATAAGCAGCTGATATGAGGCATAGAATTCATGGAGAAACTAGCTAAGTCAAGGGCTCAAGTGGCAGAAGTCCAATCAGATAGTATGTTAGAAGTGCCAATAAGAGCCCTCATGAACAATCCTACTACCACCATACCAACCGAATGAACTGGACGGCTTACAGCTTCTGTAATCCTGGAGATGCTTGGCTACACGATCAAGAAGAACAACAGTTATGGTTCCACCCTGGAAATGAAGGTTGGAGGATAAGATCAAGGCAACTCGGAGAGAAGTTTAGTCAGCTGTGGAACTACAGAAGGGTGTAGAGATTAAGGATAAGACTCGGCTACTGAAAAAAATATACAGGGCCTGACTCCGATTTCTGAAGCCCTAAGAAGACTGCCAAACAAAGGCCACAGCACTGGCTACGAGGACCTAAGGAGATACACTAGAGAAGCCAGAGGCCAAAAAAGTAAATGCCGCTGTTCTCCAAGAACCGATCCCCAAGGGTGTTACTCCCAACTGCAGTGCAACAACACAATAACAGCAGAGCCACCAGCAGCAGATAACATGAAACAGTACTGGAAAGAACATATGGGAGATAAGAGAAGACTCGTAACACCAAGTGCAAAGTGGCTTGCAGGACTGAGAACAAGCAACAGCAATCTCCCAGAACAGAAAACGCAGTCAACCATGCAACAGTAGAAGACATCCAGCAGGGGTAAGAGCATGAAGAGGCTGGAACCAGACATATCCACACCCTACTATGGCTAAAGACTACAGCAGTGCATGAATGCCTAAGCAGCACAGTGGACCAGCTGCTTAGCAACAGGCTCCACCCATATTGGTAAACAAGGAGGACAGTGCTGATCATGAAAGAACCCTGCAAGGGAACAGACCGTCCACTACAAGCCAATAACCCTGCTTCCCCACAACATGGAAAGTCCTATTCCAGGCCATACATAGCCTCAGCTACAGGACCCGCCGCCCGCACATGGGCCAGTACATGAGCACAGCTCAGCCAGAAGGGACATTGGGACAAAACACGGCAGAGGCTCAAAAACACCAGTGGGTGGAAGTTGGCCTGATAGATAGAGCAGTCGCCCAAGACTCCAAGGTCCTGACAGACCAATCTGAGGCACAGCCTGGATTGACTACAGGAAAGCTTACGACTCAATTGTCGCATCCAACGATGGGTACCGGTGGATCTGTGAATATCCTTGCCGCTATACAAAGTCACCAGACACTAAGGACTTCCTCAAGAACTCAATGGGAACTATGAAGTCAACACTGTCAGTCAACTCAAGGCTAGTTGCACAAAGTGGCTCATCAAAGGCGGCATATACCAAGGTGGATGCAAACTGTCCAGCCGCGCTGTCTTTTCTGGCGTGGCATAGGCTTAAACCTCAGCCAGATAATCCAGCAGGGCAAGAGGACCTGTGGATACGGTACATAGGTTCAACGTATGAGTGGAACTACATCAGCTAACCTCCTCGGTATTATTACATGGAATGACATCAACTGTATGCTAGAATGACCGAGACATCGACTACTACTCGCTAATCCATACCTGACGCGCTCCGATGAATCATATCTACAGTGAGGGATATCGGGGATGTTCATTTCGGACTGGAGAAGTGTGGCACCGGGATGGTAAGTGAAGAGAGGAGGTAAGTCAAGACTGATGGGTGGAACTAAAACCAGCGGGCCACATAGCAGACATACAGACCAGCTACAAGTACCTTGGTGTCCCACAGTCACATGGAAACCACGAGAGGAGGCAAGGAAGACAGCAACATCCAAGTTCACCAAAAGGATAAGACAGGTCGCTGAATAAGAGGCCAAGCTCAGTGGGAACGAACAAGATCCCCAATGCATCAACCGGATACACCCCTGCTGGTCATCAAGATACCACTGCGGTATACGTGAGCTGGCCAAAGGAGGACATGGAAGCTGCCCGATGTGAAGACCCGGAAGTCCTCACAATGCAGCCCCAAGTCGCACACCCAGAGACTGTATACCAGCCGGAAAGAAGCCGGGCGGGGCTTGGTGAATGCGTCAAAAGGCCACTGCCTGGATGAAACCCGAACATCCAGGAAGTACATCAGTAAGATGGCCCCCAAAGATGAGCTTCTGAAGAGAAATGCCTGAAGGCACGCAGCAGACATGGGAGGAAGACAAGCACAGAAGAAGTGCCATGGCAAGACAAGACCCTGCTGGGAATGTACCAATCGACAGAATAGCTGAGGTGGCTGACATGGGAAATCCTACAGTGGCTGGAAAGAGCTGGACTAAAAGACCAGCCACTGAGGCACTGATCATAGCATGCACAGGAACAGGCACAATGAGCAACCAGATCCATTGAGCAGGGGTCTACACACTAGAGAAGGACCCAAGTGCAGACTGTGCAGAGAGCCTGAAAGACAGTCCAACACATAGTGGCAGGATGTCAGATGCAGGCAGGAAACAGCATACACTGAACGGCACAACAAGTGGCTGGCATTGTGTGCAGGAACATCTGCACAGCGTATGGGCTGACCCTCCAAGACAGATGGGAGATTCCACAAGAAGGTTGTGGAGAACCAGCAGGGCTAAGATTCTGTGGGACTTCCCAGATCCCAGAATGGACAGGCAGGTACTGGCCAATAAACCGACATCGTGGTAATAGACAAGGACCAGAGACAGCGGCGGTGATAGATATAGGCAGTGCCAAGTGACAGCAACATCAGGAAGAAGAATATGAGAAGCTGGAGAAGTATCAGGCCTGAAAGAGGAACTAGAGAGGATGTGGAAAAGTGAAGGCCAAAGTGGTCCAGTGGCGGTAGGAGCACTGGGGCTGTGATATCCTAAGCTGGGTGAGTGGCTCCAACAGATGCCAGGAACAACATCAGAGCTCTCTGTCCAGAAAAGGAGTGGCAGTGCTAGGAACAGCTAAGAATACTGCGCAAGAACCCTCAAACTCCCAGGCCCTCTGGTAGAGGACGCCGAGGTTGAGGAAAGACACATACCACCCATAAGGGGTGATAGGGGAATTTTTTTTTATACACATTAGAGAACATGAAAAAATGGGTGTTGCCATACACACTATAACGAGAGTGAGCAATAAGTGAGCCTAAATATCACAGGAGAAAAAAACCTTTTGTAGTGAAATCAAGGAATGGCTCATCTCCAAACAGTTGACAAGAGGGTGTGAGTAACAGTAGGAACAAATAAACATGGCGGAAATAGTTTGACTTTGCGTAATGACCCATCCTCTCCAGTCTTTATTCCAAGCCTAATTTCAATGGTGTCCCAGTTTGGCCAATTAATTCAATCAGTAGTCCCTCTCATTGGAGTCTGTTTTTTGAAGTTATTTATTGTAATATGTGCACTTTTAAAGGTCTATCATCAAGTGACCGAAGGGAGACTGAAGTGTTCTCTGCGACTGGTTTTTGAATGTTATGATTCTGACCGTGGATTTGTGTCCATTATATTTACGTAGAGACTGTCTGGTCTGGCCAATATACATGGCAGTAGGGGGCAATTGCTGGCAACATGATGGCAATATAATCACATTGGTAGATATGCTGGTGAATCAAACCTCTGATAGTGTGGCTGATGTGATTAGGTCCCTAAATGATGGTGCCCTGAATAGATATGTGGACAGAGTTGTCAACAGGCTTTTGTTGCAAGGATAGGTTTGTGGGTTAGTGTTTTTGTGTGTGGTTGCTGTAAAGTATTTTGCGTTCAGGTTACGGGGCCTGTCTGTAAGCAAGGCTGGCCATGTCTGCCCAGATGCTGGGAGAGTGGAGGACGTCCTTCCAGGATAGGTTGCAGATACCTTGATGATGCGCTGGCAGGTTTTAGTTGGGGGCTGAAGGTGACAGATAGTCGGGTTGTGTTACTTTCCTTTGCTTGGGCCTGTCCTGTAGTAGGATGACTTCCTGGGTACTCTTTTGGCTCTGTCCAATCTGTTTCTTCACTTCAGCAGGTGGCTACTTGTAGTTGTAAGAACACTTGTAGAGATCTTGTATGTATTTTGTCTCTGTCTGAGAGGTTGGAGCAAATGCGGTTCTATCTCAGAGCTTGGCTGTACGACATGGATCGTGTGGTGTGGTCTGGATGGAAGCCTGGGCATGTAGGTAAGTATAGTGGTCAGTAGGTTTCCAAGTATAGGGTGGTGTTTAAATGACCATCGCTTTATTAGCACTGTAGTGTCAGGAAGTGGATCTCTTGTGTGGAACGGTCCCAGGCTGAGGTATGATGGTAGATGGAAATTGTTGAAATCATGGTGAAATTCCTCAAGATCTTCTTCTTCTGCAGGTCAAGATGATGAGATGTCATCAGTGTAGCGCAAGTAGAAGTGGGGCGTTAGGGGATGAGAAGCTGAGGAAGCGTTGGTTCTAACATCAGCCATAAAAATGTTTTGCATACTGTGGGGGCCTGTGAGTACAGCCATAGGCAGTGCCGGCTGACTTGAAGATAATACATTGTACCAAAATATTGAAATAGTTGTGGGTGAGGACAATAGTCACAGTTCAGCCACCAGTTTGCCGTGCATTATTGGGATACTGTTCCTGATGCTTGTAGTCATCTTGTGTGGAATGTTGGTGTAGAAGGGCTTCTATCTCCATAGTGGCCAGGAATGGTGTTTTCTGGAAGAAATCCCAAGTGGACTGTAGTTTCTCAGGAAGTCAGTGGTGTCTCAAAGATAGCTAGGAATGCTGGTACCATAAGGGCCTGAGGAGGGAGTCTACATACCAAAAATCCTGCTGTCAGGGTGCCAGTGCCTGAGATGATGGGCATCCAGGATTTCAGGTTTATGGATCTTGGGTAGATGATAGAATACCTGGTTGGTAGTTCTAGGGGTGTGTCTGTGCAAATTTGTTCTTGTGCTTTTTCGGGGATCTTCTTGAGCAGTGATGTCATTTTGGTTTTGGTAACTCTCAGTAGGATGCAAGAGGGTAATGGCTTGTGGATGTGGTGTTAGAGAGCCCACCTAGTAGCCCTCTCGTTCAATAAATTTCGACCTAGTCATGATGACCGAACAGCACCTCCTTTGTCAGTCCTTTTTATTATGATGTCAGAGTGTTTCTCAAATAAATTTGTTAGTCTCTAAGGGTGCCACAATGTAAACTGCTCGTCTTTTGCTGATACAGACTAACATGGCTTCCATTCTGAAACCTATTAATTTATCTAGTTCTCTTTTAAAACGCTGTTATAGTCCTGGGCCTTCGCAACCCCGCGTCAGGCCAGGAGTTCACATGTTGGCTGTGTCCTGTGCGAAGAAGAATTTCCTTGTGTTTGTTTTAAACCTGCTGCGCTATTAATTTCCTTTGGTGGCCCCTAGGTCTATATTATGGGATCAAGTAAATAACTTTTCCTATACTCCCTTTCCCACACCACTCATGTTTTTATAGACTTTAATCAGATCCCTCTTAGTCTTTCTCTCTCCAAGCTGCAAGTTCTAGTCTCTTTAATCTCTCCTCATATGGGACCCCATTCCAACCCCTAATCATTTTAGTGCCTTCTCCTGAATGCCAAGGATATCTTTTTGAAATGAGGAGAACAACTCTGTACTCAGTAAATTCGAAGATGTGGGTGGCACAATGGGTTTATATTAAATGGCAGTAAGAATATTCTCTGTCTTATTCTCACTTTTCTTAATGAATTCTAAACAATCCTGTTTGCTTTTGCTGCGCTGCACACTGCGTGGTCCCGTCTTCAGAGCACTAATCATGATGACTCCAAGATCTCTATCCTGATTAGTTGTAGTTAAATAAGCACCACCCCGCCCCATCATATGTAATGTTAGTTGGGGGTATTTTTTCCAAATGTGGCCATTACTTACATTAATCCACATTAACATTTCATTTTCCATTTTGTTGCCCAGTCACAGTTTTGGTGAAGACTCTCTGAGTTCCTTCACTGTCTGCTTTGGTCTTAACTATCTTGAGCAGTTTAGTATCATCTGCACACTTTGCCACCTCACTGTTCACCCCTTTTCTCCAAAAATCATTTATAATAAGTTGAATAGGATTGGTCCTAGGACTGACCAATTGGGGGAACACCACTAGTTACCCCTCTCCATCATGAACACATCGATGGGTGAAACCTGGAGATAGAGGTGGAGCCCTTTGACAGGTCAGCTGGTAGAGCCAAGAACTGGAGCCGGCACTCAAGGAAGTCAAATCCTGACGTCGCCCTTCCTGACTCCAGTTGAAGGAGAGCTTCCTTTTCTTCTCCTCGCTAGACAAAAGAGTAAGAGAACGAAAGAAAGGTCAGGTGGGCCACTTGGTGGCACAAGTCCATGCTGTCTTTTCTTGGCTTGGACTGAAATGAGGGGACTCCGTGGTGGATAAAGGCACTGCTGTGCTTCCAGAGAAAAGCGCCTGCTGCACAGCAAAATGAGCCATGTCAAAGCATAGAGTGAACCCAGGAATCTCTAGATTGTCAGTCGTAACACTCGCCAACTGAGCCTAAGTCAGCAGCCTGAATAGCATTTTTGGGTCTGCTGCTCCTCTGTCTGGGATGTTTTTGGTCAGCCCTGGCACCAAAAAGGGCATCAATTGCGAGTGCCCACGAAGCGAGATGAATTTTGCCTGCCTTGCTCAGCTTGATGTTGTGGAATATTGACCACCACGGTTGATTTTAGATCAGACAGCCTGAGGCTCGCTTTATTTTCATACAAGCATATATGCAGGGAGAGACAGCACGACCCCACGCAAGAAGGCGGCTGCTCTTCTTTCTACAAATCTTGCAAAGCTTATAAAGGTTAAAACCGCAAAACGTAGCACGCCCAGTTACACATGTTCCTTTGCCTATTTGGGCTCTTGTAATTGATCCAAAGCCAAAGCTAACCATTCAGTTTTCGCATTTAAGGTTATTTCCTGTTTTGTCGAGTCTGCGTTTTGATGTTCCTACACCCTTTTTCATTGCGGTCTGGTTATGCAAGGGCAGCTGTCACAAGCTGGCATGTTTTGGGGCCCTCTATCCACCACCCTTGTTCCCTTTTCCATGTTCAGTTCCTCTTATTTGGGGCCCTGATCACATCTTTCTGCCCTCGCATGCCCTTTGTAC
>NC_133788.1:70117-101730 GCF_003597395.2 Chelonoidis abingdonii | reverse complement strand
TGCATTTGTGCAGGCAGTTATCACGTCGTTCACCATAAGAACATCCGAGAATGTGAGGTTTAACAACTTCCACGATGCTGTTATCTTGGATTCTTCAAGCAGGGTCCAAAGATTGGCTGTGCTATGGCGTTTGCTCAGTTCACCCAGGTAAAAAAAGCGGGAAAACTGTGTGTCTGCTGCTTTCCACAAGGGAGGGTGGAGGCATGGTACCCAGCAACCAACCCGGGACAAATGATTTTTGCCCCAGTCAGGACTGGGCCTCTCAACCCGGAATTCCAAGGGGCGGGGGAGACTGAGGGAACTATGGGATAGCTACGGAACAGCTACCCACAGTGCACCGCTCCAGAAATCGACGCTAGCCTTGGACCATGGACACACACCATCGAATTAATGTGCCTAGTGTGGATGCACACAATCGACTTTATAATATCTGTTTTATAAAATCGGTTTAAGCTAATTCAAATTTATCCTGTAGTGTAGACGTGGCCTAGGATTTGATTTCCAAATTTTGAGGAAAGACTTTTTGCTGCTAACAGCCTCCATTACTCGGCTGTTTACCTAAAGTGGCGTTCTGCTGGTCGTCCTATTGTCATTTCTGATTTAGAGCAAACATTTCATCTGAGCCTCTAATTGTGACATTTTTAAACGATCTGCATGCTGCTTGCAGGCACCTAACACTTGTGACAGCAGCTCCTTTTAATTCCCATCTAACCATCTGTACTTATGCTGATAGGTTGACTTTAGGTCTTTAACTTTGAGCGGTAGCTGAGTAGCTTGTAAATTGGGCAGAAAACCATTCGACAAACCTCTTAATTTCCTTGTTATTTCCTGACTTCTTCATGCATCGCCTTTTCCTTATTTCCTGGCTGAGGCTGCAAGGGAGCTCTCTGGCACCTCTGGCTGCCTGGGTGTGGTGAGGGCCTCCTGTCCCGGAATGAGGCCGCAGTGCTTCCTGGTCCCCTCTTCCCACTCACACCGCAGGCGGCTGCTGCGGGAGAACATGAGGGAGGCTCTTGGGATGCTAGGCAGCTCTGTGTGGCTGTCAGGGGAAAGAGCCGAGGCTCCTGACTCGACCTGCCATTGACTCGCGTGGCTCTGTGCGCCATCAGCTGGGGCAGGCCAGGCTGCGGACATGATTTAGGCTTGGGCAGCATGGCCGCGCTTACCTGACAAGGCATGAGGCAGGCCAAAGGTTTTGCACGGCCTTCAGGGAAGTGGGAGGGAGGCATCTTTGAGCTGGCGTATCTCGTCCGCTTCTCCTTTGCTCCTTGGGTGGAGGCGGGAGGGAGCGAAACGTTCCCGGCTGAAGGATTTGCGCTCGGCTTTGAGGATTAATCCCGAGCCTCTGGCACGCGTGCCGGGCAATGGGTTTTTTCAGCACGGCCGCCACACTCTTCCAGCCAGCAGGTGAACCCACTTTGTTCAAGACGGAGCCTCTGAGGCGGCAAAAGGGGGACATCACGGCTCCCAGCAGATCTTGAGGAGCCCACGAGGAGCCTTCAGTGGCATCCCCGGGGGAGCATAACTCCCCTCCTTTCCATTAACAGCTGAACTCACTGATCCATGATACCACAGAGACACCTACCAGCAGCTGTTTGCCAGGGCCGCTTCCCAGCACCCTGCAGGGCTTCCTGCCAGTGCCAGAGCTCGCCAGGCACTAGCCTGGAGCCAGGGCCGCTGGGTGCTGCTGAAAAGAAGCCAGCAGAGTCACACAGTGGAAGCGTCCTGTGCCCATAACACAGAAGTCGATCAATCAAGACCCCTTTCTGCTAGCACTGAGCCTACTTCTTCTCACACTAGGCCTGCAATCGAAGGGGCAGCTGGCAAAGCGCCAAGAGTCTAACCTGTGTGGCAGGAGGCGGCTGACGCCCGCAGCCTGCTGGGGAGCTCCCAGAAGTTATTAAGGGACAGAGACTCCTCAATGCCCTTAGTAACAAGGGTTTGGGGTTCACCGAGGCCAGTAACGGGATCACTATTTCTGCCCTATAACTCTGGGTGTCAGGTCACTGAGCAGCTTTGATCTAGAGCTCCCGTCCCAATGACCCACCGGCAGCCCACAGCCTCCCCCTGGATCTGCCCCATCTGGTTACTCCTTACAGGCTGACCATATCCCCGTTCAAGCCCCAGATTCACTCCCTAATCATCCTACTGCCACTCAGAGCCACAGACGTGGAGGTGCTGAAGGAGGGAGGGGTGACTCTAGAGTGGGGTTCTTCTCTAAAGATGGCTGGCAGAAAGGTGGTGCTCAGTCCTGTCAGCGACCTGCCCAGTTACCTCACTGCCAGGGGATGCAGACATTTCTGTGAGGCACATAAAGGGGCTATTTGGTGTTGAAGCAAAGGTGAGGAACGTGCATTTATGAGAGGGAATTTCCATCTCTTCAGCAGCTGCATACCAGGGCCCCAGTGGCCTAAAGCATTGGCTTCTGAAACCAGAGATTGTGGGTTTGCGTCCCATCTGGGGTGAAAATCTACTTTCTTCCTGTATATTGCAAGGAAACCTTGCCCTTATTTTCAACAAGTAAGCTGGGAGATGATTGAGCACAAAGTTCTGGATCTTGGGAACAATCACCAAGGATATTAGAAGGCTCAATCTGGTGACCTAATGGATGCAACCACACACCCTCATCTCAGGGCAGTCCCATCTAAGAACCAGGATCCATGGAGCAAGATTCCTCTGCTACCCTAACAGGTGGGCTGTGCAGATGATGGTAGAGGGTAGCAGGAGAGCAGGTTTCACTAGTGCTGCCTGGGCTGTATCTGCACCAAGGATAAATGGAGGGGGTCATGCAGCCTGTGCCTGATGCTCCACCGTGCTACATTCACTCTAGGAACAAGTCAAATCCTGCACCAAGGGTGGTGAATTCCCATGTGAGCACACAGTGCCCCTGTCCACCACACATGACTGCACACACCATCAATGCACCCAAAAGAGACACAAACTGCACACTGAGGACACAGCTGGTTTGTTTCCAGGTTGCTTTTATTCCAAAGGTACTGAAGTGTCTATCTCTCTTCTTTTTCCTGGGCAGAAAGCAATGGGGGAGAATCTCATATCCCTTAGCTGCCAGGTGACAGTGGCAGGACAAAAGCACTGCAATGAAATTTAAAAAAACTTCATAATAATTTACATGAGAAAGTAATAAATAAAAAAAATCCAATGTTCCCACCCAGAGAGCGAGGGCAGGAAGTGTGTGAAGGAAGGTGGTTAAGTCTGAGGGAGCATATTCATATTTCATCCAAGTTAAACAAATTATAGCAGACAGCTACAAAATACTCATTGGTAACAATCAATACATATATAAACTACAAGCAATACAGCCTACACAGCTAAGGCTGGTGTCCCTTAATACCAGA
Source organism: Chelonoidis abingdonii (assembly GCF_003597395.2). NCBI lineage: Eukaryota > Metazoa > Chordata > Testudines > Testudinidae > Chelonoidis > Chelonoidis abingdonii. Next base: position 98,374 of record NC_133788.1, on the reverse strand, counting down.
GTTCCCACTGCCAAGTCTTATCCTCCTATTCCTTTTATGTTTCTACAGCCTGTCCCCATACCTTCCATTTTTGTTTTTGTTCGTTCTGCTGCCTCCCTCCCTGGCTCGTTAAGTGTTTACCAGGCCCACTGCCTTCTCAAAGGTAGGCCCCTTAAGTTAGTTTACCAAGAAGCCATTGCCCTTCTCAATAGGATGGCCCACTTGTGCTAAGTGGACCATCGCCTGTAGTCCTGTTTATCCCTTGTAAACCTGGCTCGGTGTAGGGTAGCCAATGTCCAAGGCTGCAAGGGCCTATTTGTATTAAATCCTGGGCATGATCATAGCCTCATGTGCTTTGAGTCAACCTACTGCACAGGACTCTTGCCCAGACATGTCTCTGTGCCTCACCTTACAGTTTATTCCCTGGCCTCCTCTTTCTCCCTGTATTCAGAGGAGCCAATCAAAAGACTGGTTAGGGTGAAACTGCCTGAAGTTGCCTTTAAAACAGACATGATTTAAAACAAAAGATCAGAAAGGTATCCTGCATTGCTGCCTGTGTCTGATAGCAGCCAGGTGTTCTGGGGGATTCCTTTCCCACTCTCATTTTATTTTTTGGCATATCCCATTTTTTACCCCCCCACAAAGACGAATTCTGCCCTGAGAGACTCTGATTATTGAGGACCATCACTTAGCCTTACTTGCTATGTTTTCTGCTGCCTTTTCCCTCTCTGCTTCCTTTGGGGCTTGGTAAGAATCCCTCGTGAAACTCTAATAACTTTCATTTATTATTTTGCGCGTTGCTCTGTCTCCCCAGCGCCCGACTCCAAGCTAAACTGTCTGTGTCTAAAACCTCTCCTACAACTCGGCTGCACTTTTGCTGCTAAAAAATAAGTTTGTGCTCGCTGCCCTAAGCTCTGCTCCTGTGAGCTATGCCTCGGGCTCTCTGCTATCCAGCTGTGTCCATTGCTGCCAGCCACCATCCCTGGCACATACCACTCTGCCCTCTGTAACTTCCCCATAGCATAAGGTGCACCATAGGTTTTGATTTTTTAGTTTAATAAGTTATATTGTTAAAGTTATAGAGCTGTGTAAGTTTCACCTGCCTTGTTATAAGTTTGCCTGTTCTGTTGCTCGACTATAGTTGCTTTGTTATAGTTTGCTTTAGCAATTGTGATATTTGTTTTGCCTAGTTGTTGGTTAAGATAGATAAGGTTTCTGCTTCTCCCTCTGTATAACTTTGTCTGTTTCCCCCCGCTCCAATCCCCCACCCCCTGTGTGCTTCTCGGTGTCTCTCTGTTACAACCCTTGCTGCCACGTGAACTTCCCAAAACCCTTGCTGTTTCTCCCCCTGTATAAACTTTGTCTGTTTTTTCCGCTCATATCTCTCCCCGTGTGCTTTAAAACCTTTCTCTTAGCCTGTTGTCCTTACCTTGCAGGGCTTCACAAGTGTCTCGCTGCCTTCCGCCACATTCTCCTCTACATCAGTTGCCAGTAATCATTCACTCGCCCCCCCCCTCCTGTTCCTATACCCAGCTTTAGTACATCTCTTGCTATCACAGCCTCACAAAATTAAGTCCAGTAATTTTCTACATGCAAATTTCACTTATTACCCATATTGCTGATATACTTTGTATTTACATTAATACCACTGTGTTACAATTGTATATCAGGTCACCAACCACTAATACCATTCTATCTAAGATTGTTAACCTAGCATTTTATATTTGCATTTCTTTTTGGGTACGTTTTGCATTCCACACTGTAATCTAGAATTGTTCCTATATAAAGTTGAGTTTAATTGACTGTACTGTATCCCATTGTGCTGAACCCACATTACTGTACCCCACTGTTAGAACATCCCTACACTGTTCAATAAACCCCCCCGATCATTGTCTATCGTAAATCACATATACTACCCCGTCCCTTCGTATTTTATTGTTAAATTCCACCACTTCTTTTTTCCTTTAATAAAGAAATTAATTGGCACCCCACCTGTGTGGTAATTGCTCCCCAAGATCCCATATACCTGCTGGCAGGGACAAAATTGGCACCCCACCTGTGTGGTAATTGCTCCCCAAGATCCCATACACCTGCTGTCAGGGACACCAAATAGCTGGAAGTGCCTTCACAGTCACTGCTAAACGAAACAACATTTTACAGAACCAAGAGCAGCCCTGCTGTGCCGTTAGGAAGGCCTGCAGGAAACTCAGCAAATCAATCTATGTTTCTGTGCTTCTGCTTAGTATTTCCCAAGTGTAATAAATGAAAGGGGGCTGGGGGTGGGTAGCTCCCTTGTTTGGACACCCAGCCAGCCAGTAGCTATAAAATCCCTCTGAGGCCTGGTCTACGCTATGACTTTAGGTTGAATTTAGCAGCATTACCTCTATTTAACCCTGGACCCATCCACACGACGAAGCCCTTGTTTCAACTTAAAGGGCTCTTTCAATGGATTTCTTTACTCCACTTCCAATGAGGGGATTAGCACTGAAATCGGCCTTGCTGGGTCGAATTTAGGGTAGTGTGGGTGCGATTCGACAGTATTGGCCTCCGGGAGCTATCCCAGAGTGCTCCATTGTGACTGTTCTGGACAGCACTCATAACTCAGATGCACTGGCCAGACAGACAGGAAAAGGTCTGTGAACATTTGAATTTCATTTCCTGTTTGGCCAGCATGGAGAGATGATCAGCACAGGTGACCATGCTGAGCTCATCAGCATGATGTGCACATTGCCGGAGCACATTGCCCGGCCCGTACTTTGTGAGAAGTCTATGACCATGTCTATGTCCTCATCACTCTCGTCACCGCACTGCTGTCACCTCCTTGCCTGGTTTTGCTTTTGCAGCTTCTGGTTCTGCACTGAAAAAAGACACGAAACAATTGTCTGCCATTGCTCTGATGGAGGGAGGGACGACTGATGGCATGGCTTACAGGGAATTAAAATCAACCAAAGGGGTGGCTTTGCATCAAGGAGAAACACAAACAACTGTTTCACAGACTGGTCCCCTCAAGGATTGAACTCAAAACCCTGGGTTTAGCAGGCCGTTGATTTCACAGAACAAATCAAGTCAATTACTTGTTTTGACACATTTAGCTTTTACATCTTAGGCTGGTAGTACAACTGCTAGCTGTTGTCATATCCTGGTTGCTCACCAGAAGATGGTGCAGTATGACTGCTAGCCATCATCATCTCCTGGGTACTTAGCAGAAGATGGGAATGACCTGGCTGAGTCACTCCCATGTTTGCCCAGACACCTCTAACTGACCTCACTGAGATTGACTAAAAGAGCACCCAAAAGTATGACAATAGTTATCCATCTGCTGCCAAAAGGCAACAAGTTACTGCTGTGTAGCAATGCAATCCCACATCTGCCAGAACCCAAGATACGTTCGGTGACAGTGAGCTGAGCGGGCTCCATGCTTGCTTTGGTATGGTGTCTGCTCAGGTAACCCACGAAAAAAGGTGTGAAATGATTGTCCGCTGTTACTTTCATGGAAGGATTGGGGGATCTGATGATATGAACCCAGAATCACCGGCAACACTGTTTTTGCCCCTCAGGCATTGGGATCTAAACCCAGAATCCCAATGGGAGGCAGAGACTGCAGGAACTGTGAGATAGCTACCCACAGCTACCCAAATTGCAACGCTCTGGAAGTCGACGCTCGCCTCGGTACTGTGGAGGCAGTCCACCGACTTTATTCAATTAGAGCACATTGTGTTGGGACACACACAATCCACTGCATAAAAACAATTTCTAAAAAACTGACTTTTATAAATTTGACCTAATTTCATAGTATAGATATACCCCAAGACACTTGATCACAGCCTTGGATAGGCTAAGAGGCTACTTACACTTTGGCCTGCTTTACACTGGAGGGGTGGGGTTAATGTAAGATACACAACTTCAGCTACAGGAATAGTGTGGCTGAAGTTGATATATCTTATTTTGACTTACCTCCTGTCCTCACAGCACAGGATTGACAGCTGTGGCTCCCCCATCCACTCCACTTCCACTTCTTACCCTGGTAAATTTCCAGAGTGAACAGAAGCACATTTGGGGATTGCTTTATTACATCCAGACAAGACACAATAAATCAAAGCCCAAGAGATCAATTATTACCCACCAATCCCATGGGTAGTTTGAATATACCAGGGATCCACAACCTTTCAGAAGGCTTGTGCCAAATCTTCATTTATTCACTCTAATTTCAAGTTCCATGCGCAAATAACACATTTTAATGTTTTTAGAAGATCTCTTTCTATCAGTCTTTAATATCTAGCTAAACTATTGTTGTATGTAAAGTAAATAAGGCCTTTAAAATGTTTTAAGAAGCTTCATTTAAAAACAAATTAAAATGCAAAGCCAGGACTAGAGCAGTGTGAGTGCTACTGAAAATCAGCTCTTATACTACCTTCAGCACATATGCCATAGCTTGTTTATCCCAGAAACACACCCTTTAATCTAAACTCTAAAGAGCCAAGAAGCAATGCTGACTTCCTTGGATTTCAATATTTCATTAAAGCAAATGCTTGAAATGAAATGTACACAGTGTGAAAGAGAAGATACTGTACATCTAGGTTGAGCTTGAGTTATGGGGGGTTATAGACTCCATTTGCAAGGATGAAAAGATACATATGTATCACATAACTGGTATAGATCCAGATTGGGGAGCAAAAACTTTTAAAATGTTAGTGAAAAAGTGAGCTCAGATTCATCACCCATAGAATGAATAAGAAATGCAAGTCAATAGCTGTTACACAGCCCCTCTACCTCCACCACTTTCTACCTCGCTATGACGAGCTCCCAGACATGCACCAAACACCATTCACATGACTTTGAGAACTAGATAACTAAGTGAGGATCACTTCCCTCAAATGACTCCAATAGAGGAATTCAAAGCAAGAACCATTAACACACAATTCTGTTCAAAGACAGAGAAGTCTTTCAGCCTCCTTCCTCTCGCTGGTTCTGCTCCTTCCTTCTGTTCAAAGACAGTTCCCTGGATACTCCTAGTTTGCACAAACCCACCCACTGACCTGTGATTAACAATCTTGCCTTGCTACCTCTTCCAGCCAAACAGGCCAAAGAAAGTGTATGCAAGCGCTGTACCGCTGCCCCAGAGCTCTTTTCCGTTCCTTCCCACAGAACTTTCACTCCATACCAGTCCAGTTCCTTGCTGTTGCTTGTCTAAGCGCTGCGTGCATGTGTTATACTGTACCCTGAGCTGCCAACCGACTTTTGTGCTCAATACAGCCTGGCTCATACCTGTCTCTGTGGTGCAATGGGTCAGCACATTCAGCTGTTAACTGAAAGAATGATGGTTTGAGCCCACCCAGGGATGGTGATAAGTCTGTGCTGCTTCCCTGAGGCCTGCAGGGAGCCTCGAAGGTCCCCTTTTGCTGCCTCTTGGCCTCAGTGCTTTCAGCTGGTGTCCTGAAGAGCGGCCTGGGTGCCGTTCAGAAATCCATCTCCCAGCAGCCATGCTGGAGGTTCAGGTTTAATCCTCGAGGCCAAGCACAAAAACTTTCAGCCTGGAATATTTTGCTCCCTTCCCGCCTCTGCCCAAGCGGCAAGGGAGAAGAGGACGAGACACACCAGCTCAAAGACGCCTCCCTCTCACTTCCCTGTAGGCTGTGCAAAGCTCTTGACCTGCCTTATGTCCTGTCAGGAAAGCGCGGCCATGCTGCCCAAGCCTCAGTCACATCCGCAGCCTGGCCCGCCCCGGCTGACGGTGCGCAGAGCCACGAGAGTCAATGGCAGGTCGAGTCGGGAGCCTCAGCTCTTTCCCCTGACAGCCACACAGTGCTGCCTAGCATCCCGAGAGCCTCCCTCGTGTTCTCCTGCAGCAGCCACCTGCCGGTGTGGGTGGGAAAAGGAGACCAGGAAGCAACACAGCCTCATTCCGGGACAGGAGGCCCTTGTCACGCCCAGACTTGCCTCTTGCCTTCAGCCCAGGCAGCCAGAGGTGCCAGGGAGCTCCCTGGCAGGCCGCCACCTCAGCCACCTCTTGCCTCATGGCCTAGGCTCTTGGTGCTCTGCTGGTCACTGCCTCGCTGGAAGACCCAGAGGGAAAAGAAACAAGCACACACATAGCAGAGGATGGTTTCAATCCATTGACTGCTGGGTTACGGGCCAAGCACACTTCCACTGCACTACTCTGCTGGCTCTTTGTTCCCTTGCTACCCAGCTGCTGCTATCTGGATTAGCGCCTTACACGCTCTGGCGCTGGCAGGCAGATGCGCTGGCTGCTAGGTAGCTGTCCTGGTCACAGGATTTTACAGCTTCTACAGGGTAAAAGGGATCTATTTGGGGTTTGGACCCCATTGGGAGCTGGGTAGCTGAGTGCCGGAGATGGGAGCATTTCTTAAACTCTTTTCAGTTAAGCCTTTGGCTTGTGGAGGATGAGGTTGAGTCTTGGATCCGTATCTGCAGCAGGCAAGCGCCTCTGGCTCAATCGCCCATCCCTCCCCCACCGCTGTCTTAGCAAACTAAAACCCAGAGCAAGCACACACGCCTTGCAAAGGAACAGGAGCTGTCAACATTTTATTAAGATGACATTCAAAGAAAAAAAGTGTACGGTACAATGTTTAGGCGTAGAAGTTTCTGGTGATCAGGGAACAATGTACAGATTACTCAGGGGGTATGAAGTTTGGTTTAAGATTGGGTGGCATAAGGAATACATAATCCGCAATAGCCCCGACTAGGGGTAAAAGGTTAACGTACAGACACTGAGTTAGGAGGGTATGGTGTCCATGTGAGGGCTACGTTCACGTGTGGAGTATAACGAGCGGATACGACAATGAGGATGGATTGACTTGTGTTTGGTGAGTTTTAACATTCAGTGTTTTTTACTCTTTAGCACAATCTAGTTTAAGCAGGTCGGTATGAACTCTCCCTGCCATCTGTTGGTGATCTGTTGTAAAGGCCTTTTGGGGCTGATGTCATTTGCATGGTTCCACCTACCCCGGATTGGATGATGGGAGTGCTTGTCCAAACGGTCATTTCAGTTGCTCTGGGATCCCCAGTCTCTTTGTTATTGGGGCAGAAGTAATCCAGTGTATTTTCCTATTTATTTTGGATCAAGGACAGAGTAATTGTCCCTGGCATTTGAGGCCTGAGAGCTTCACCCTCGCCTGAAAAGTACTCAGTATTAAGGGGTCTGGGTTCCAAATGCCAAAAGTTTGTGGGTGGTAGGAATGGATGGTTGGGTGGTTCTTTATAGTGTGTTTCTGCTGATTTCTTTTGTGTTGTTCTTGGTGTGTAAAGATAGAGGCATTTTTTAATCTCTTTGAGTTGTTGTTAGTGCTGCAGTGTTGGAGTCATTAGCCTTAAGCTTATGCTATTTGGTCTTTTTCATGGTCTATTTTGGTCCTGAGAGGTAAAAGGTTGCTCTGTGTGTGGTGTTATGGAGTGAGGTAACAAAGGTTGGTTGTAGAGATGATGCATCTGCTATGAAATTTGTGTCCCCCAGCTGCAGTTCTTGAGTCCAATCTGCAAATTTTCCTTGCAGTGGAAAAGAGCATCTTATCCAACTCTGAAGTAGTTTACAACTTCCAGTATGTAAGTGAGATCAGAGCCCACCAGCTTAAGTAGACCTAATCTTTGCACTTAACCATTAATGATTTTACATCTGGGGTATAGAACCAAATACATATTAGAATTATAAAGAGCCCTACTTTTAAACTAGAGAGAAACAAAGACCATAAAACCTGCATTCAAAGTTATTTAAAAAAAAAAAAATTAAAAAAAGCCATAGTGCTAAATGCAAACATTCCTTTTCAATTTCTCTTATATTACTGTGCTTTGGAACCCATGTCCCTTGCCTAATGAGATTTATGTAATTCTGGTGAATCCGAATCATGAACTGCTAAGTACCGTTCTCTATCCTTGATTCATACCCAGGATAACTACACTTTATTACTCCTGCCCTAATAAGAAAGAGACTGGGGATCCACAGCAGCCGATGACCATTTGGACAAGCACCCCTCATGCAATGCGGTGGGTGTGACCATGCACATCAGCCACAAAAGGCCTTACACACATCACCACAGATGGCAGGAGAGAGTTCATTCTGACCCTGCTTACATCCTCCCCAGCCAAACTGGTGGTCCTGGTAAATCACACTCCTTTATACCAGCTCATTGGTATGAATGCTGAAGTTATGGTAGCAAAAGTAGCCACCCATCTCTGCCTGTAGCATCCAGCTTAGCCCTTGTTACACATAAGTCAGTGGATTGTTCTCTGTCCAACCTGAACTGAGCACCAGACAAGTAGTCTCGAATTCTCAGTGATGCCATTTCAGGCCAAATGCAGCTGTTATGGGATAGCGAGTTCGCTATCACAGTCCTCAGCTGGCAAAGGCTACAGATTTACATTTGCCTCACTTCCTGTACGGGACTGCTCCCAGACCCTCCAAACTGCATCAGCATGCAGGATAACGGTTTGTTTGGGTCAACAAGGACAGGACTGGCAATAATCAGGCAATATGATTTTCGTAATACTGTCAATCTCTCATCCGCCATGTCCCAATAAGGAAGAGAGAGAGGACCCCTCTCCTGTCCAGGCAACACCAGACTTTGGGGGTGATATGTGGCTAGAGATGCCAGATCCTGCTGGTGGGAAAAGTTTTTCTTCAGCCAGGCCCACTAGAATTGCTTCGCATGTGGGAAAAGTTTCTTCTCCATTCTTAGATGTCTCTGGTAGACGAAGGGAAGTTTTTTCCCCCTACAGCTCAAACTTCTCACCCCCCACCACTTTCTGTCTAGCCTTATCTCTTCTGACTCAATTTTCTTTCCTACCTATTCCAGAGTCTCACCCAATTCTCTGCCCTAACCTTGAGCTCTCATTCCAACCCCCACCAGAGCCTCACCCCAAAGCCTGCCTCATCCCCTGCACTCCAACCCTCTGTCCCATGTAGCCTGATTTAGGGTGTGACTAAATATTAATTTGGTAATATGATGAAAATTAATTTATTAGCTTAAATTTTTTAATTTAATTGAGTTACAAGTACAGTTGCATTACTGCTGTTCAAAAGATACACATGGCATTATATGCAACAAAGTTTTGTTATATACTCACACCTTCTTGATCCTGGTGGTGAGAGACACAGGACCAGCCTTGCTTCAGGTTTCTCAATTCTTGAGTGAAAGATGCAGTGCTTAGAAAAAGCTAGTGTGACTTAGGGTTACTTGATTATGTAAACTAAAATCAAAACCTAATAAACAAAAATAAAACTTAGGGAACGAGCTTAGCCTAGTTCCTTGAAACTTAAGTTTAAGAAGAAGTACAGCCTGCTAGTAGAAGAGAGAGAGTGGAGGAAATAAGGCAAAGATGGAGTGAGTGCTGTAGCGGGGTTACCTCTTTTTAGGGCACAAGGGCTGGAAATCCTTCTCCTATGCCCAATTTCTTCCTCACCCACAAAACATTAGGTACGTTACTTCATAGGCTAGTATTGTTTGTGCGTGTTGATGACATGTACATATGACATAGTTCCCTTGTGGTGATCTGTTAAATCTGTGGGTACAACACTGAAAAAACCCTATGCCTTCTCCATTGTCGATTGGTCTAGGTAAAGTCTCAGACAGGCTGGGTACTTATCTATTTAAGTAACAGATAAAGGTCATTTTCCTTTCTGAGTAAAGGTCACAATATAGATATGCTCACTTTGCCTTAGCTTAACATACAGGATATGGCCTGTAGGTCCTCGTAAGTCATGTGCCCCAGTCCCCTAATCATTTTTATGCCCTCTGCTGGACTCTCTCCAGTTTGTCCACATCCCTTCTCATGTGGGTCCCAACCCAAAAGTACCACATTTCACCCCAATGGCCCAAATGCCAGCTTTTAATATGTAAATAGGGTGCTGCCATGGTCAAGTCACTCCGAGCTCCAGTGGAGCCTGCTGGCGAGAACAAGGTGAAAATTAGCCAGGACGTCACTCAGTCAATTCCTGTGCTCCCCGCAGGTGGTATCGGAAAGCTCCAGATGGCTCACTTCCCTTTCTCTCATCAGCTTCAGGCCCCAGTTACAAATGCACAAACCAGTTGGGATTCTCCCCTGGCCTCAGGTGTGGGGCTGCTCTGAGGGGATGGACTTGCACACTTGGATATTAGTGCAAAGAACAATTTCAATTTCTCTTAGAGAAATTGGAGGCAATTTTATTTGGTAAAAATCTTATTTAGTGAAAGGAAACTGCAGTGACAGCGTGGTACTGGGGTGCAAACACTTTCCTCCTGGGAGAAACAAGAAGTTAGAATTGATTTACATTGTTTGTTCCATGTTGGCACAGGTTTAATTTTGCTTCTGTTGAGGTTGTTTCAGGCTGTGCCATTTTGGTTTATTGGTTTTTTGTTTTTAGTGTTAATGGAGCTTTAATGACATTTGCTGGATTCGAATGGGTGACCTGCAACACCAGTTTTGACATAGTTCTGCATATTTTATACAGATTTGGCAGATATTCAAGGATTCAATTCCTTTATGGAGGTTTAGTGTCAGGCTTATTTATTTATGTTATTTTATCATCCTGCTGTAGCACACCTTTTTGATAAAATGTTGAATTATTAATTGCATTTGTTAGTTTTTATTTTTAAAAACAAAGTTTCTTAAGTTTGGGTTTTAAATTAGCATTGTTTGTGTTCAATTTTTCATTTAGGTTTTGGATCTGTGGGATCTTTAAGGAATTTGGATTTAATACTAAAATTTGGACAGATTTAGATTATTTAAGATAAACCTTTTACTATTTTAATAAAGGTTGTATTGCTGTAAACCCTGGCCGGGGGAAGAGATGAGCCTGGCTTTAGTGAGAAGGAGCAGAGCATGGGGGGCCTGGCCGTGAAGGTGGGGCCAGGTGATGGTCACAGGCTCCAATTTTTTTTGTCTAGCCACCTCAGTCCCCCACCAAAGAGAAGAGTCTGATGCCACCCTGCTGGTCACTGGGTGTCACTGCTGCTCCATGGGAAACATGCTCTGTGCATTACCAGACTTGGTGGGAAACACCTCTGTGCTTACGTGACTGGGCCGTGGTGTCACTGTCCTAGAAGGCAGACACTCTGTGCATTACACCACCTGGCCACTGGGTGTACTGCTGTCCCAGGGAGACATCAGAACGGCCAGATGGGTCAGACGCAAAGTCCATCCAGCCCAGTATCCTCCTGTCTTTTTTGACCTCTGTTAAAATCTTGGCCTCTCACAACATGCTGTTGCATTCAAAAAAAAAAAAAAAAACAAAAAATAAAAAAAAAAAAATAAAAAAATACCAAATTAAAAAATAAAAAATAAAAAAAAAAAAAAAATACAAAAATTAAAAAAATAAAAATAAAAAAAATAAAAATAAAAAAAAAATAAATATTAAAACCCAAAAAATATAATTTAATTAAAAACCCAACTTAATTATAATAAACCATAAATAAAAAAAAAAGGAGTTCCACAGGTTGACTATGCAACTGCCCTGAGTTTACCGCCCCCCTCCGGCCAGGTTGTATATGGAAAAGAGGATGAGGAGAGCCATGATGTGTCTGTCACTGGCTGGTGGCTCAGTTTCCTCTAAGCAGCAGTGCTGCAGGCTCCTTTGGTCAGTGCCCATGCAACTATGTCTGGGGAAGGGGGAGTAGAGGCTCATGGTCCCCAGCCCCAAGCCCCTCCCCCAGCACCTGGGCAATCCAGACTAAATTTAACCCTGGTAGCTGGCTGGGATTAGCCTGGGCTGGCGTAGGGCAGGGGAGGAATTGGGAGGGAGACAGATGCACCTGCTGTGATGGAAGTTCACAGGATTAGAGTTAGGGGGTAGAGTGGGGGAGGGTCAGGGCTGGGATCCAGGGCTTCTGATTTTTCTGGTTTTCTCCACCTCCTGCAGCTGCCTTGGTCCTTTCAGTGTGTTTCTTGCTCCAAATTCATTTTCTGGCTTGTGTAACTCACCCCAGAAGTGGCTGCATCTCAGTGTTGGGTGAGGCATCCTTGGCTGCATCACCTCCTACCCGCGTCTCTCTCTCCCTGCAGGTGATCCTGCAGCACTCGGCAAACACCTGCAAGATCGTGGGGCACTTTGAGCACCGGGCAGGCAGGGGCCAGGTGCCCATCCCCCCCTCCAGAAAATGGGACCCAGCACCCCCTACTTTTTACAGGGGTTAAAAAGGGGCAAACATCGGCAAATCAGAGGAGGGGGTGGCCAGGTTCTGAGCAGGGGGTGGAAATTGACTGGTCAGGGGGTCAAGCAGCTGGAGGCAGAGTTAGGAGAGGGCCTGAAAGACAAATTCAGGGAGGGGAAAGGAGCTGGAGTTAAGCCCAGGGGGAGACGCTGCCAGAGGGTTAAACCCCAGCACAGGCAGGGGCAGAGGGGTAACAATTACCCCGGGGGGCTGAGACTCCAGTGTTTGCAAAAACAGGGTGGGGGGAGCAGAGGGCTTTTTTATTTCCCCTCCCACAGGCAGCACCTCCCAGCATGGGCATCCCAGGGCTGGGCTCTTAAAGGCACAGGCATCCCACTGCCTAGACACTGCAGCTCCTCTCTGATTTAACCTACTGAGGTGCTGCAGTAAGACAGTCAATTCAGTGAAACCAGGCATTCCCTATCCACCCCCAGCCAGGGAGCTGTGCACCCCCGCCCCCCCGAATTTCCCCAACACCCCCCAGTGGTCAGGTAGTTACATGCAGCACTGCCAATGTTGTCATTGGTTGCAAATTTGAATGGAAATTGACACATTAACACACACTTTAAAAGCAGATACAAGTTATGAAAAATACTTGTACCTGAGAAAATATAATATGTTTGGAAAGTCTGGACAAAACCAGGTTTCCTCACACAGCTGTTGTGTTTGCATTAGCTTTAGCAATGTTGGCCAACCTTAGAATTTCAAATGAGGATTTGTAAGCGAGGTGTGAATTAGCTCTGCCCTGACAGCTAGTGATGAGCAGGGTTGGGACCAGACTGTATGTACATGAACTCACCTACTCTGCCGAGGTATCCAGCAGACAGAGCTGGGCTGCGTCTGCTCTAGGTGCCCAGAGGAGGAGGGAAGGTGTGTGGGGCTCCAGCCTGGGGCTCTTCCTCCCTCCTGCCAAGGCCTGACTATTAATCCCCGCCCTGGCACTCCTTTCTTCAAGCGCCATGTGGGCCAGAGGAAAAGTGTGGTAGGAAGCACAAGGGCCAAGCTTGTGGGCATCAGGTGCAGCAGCAAGAATCCCAGCCATCAGGGTAGCAAGTTCTGACTGAATATGTAAAGGTCCCTGTTCAATCCCAGGCTTTGGCAGGCCCTTTCATCCCCCTTGTGCAGAGGTGGCTTGTTTTCTGGGAGCACAGTGGTGCCTGCACCCAAGTGAGTCCTGAGCTTGGGCTCTGCAGTAGGAAAGATACTGTGGGCTTCTGCCCCTAGTTGTCTGGCCTGACTTCAACAATGAGGACAGGAGCTGTCTCTCCTACATGAGTTACTGGTGGATGGAATATGGCAGGAAGAGAGTGGGGATGAAAAGCCCTCTGTGCATCTTAGCAAGGGCAGTGCCCTGAAGGGGAATCTGTGAAAACAGTGTGTGGAAGGGATTTGGGGCAAGGAGGAGCACTTGATGTTCAGTGCCTTTAGGGAGCTGGACTTGGACATGGTGTTGTTCAGGAAATGCACATTCATGGGTTTAGGGTAGATTGATAGGAAGAGGGTGATTGGAGAAGGGCCCATTCTTTGGTCCTCCAGGCCAGGGAAGAACCATGGGGTTGGGTCTTGTTCTTCACAGTTACAGTGTGAGTACAGAAGGTGGTGGAGCTCTGCCCAGGGAAGGCATTACTGGTGGCTTTGTGCTCTGCAGCACTGGTTATGGCTATATTAGTGTGCATGGTTCCCAGTTAAGGCATGAATGAAAAGATCAATGGAAGAAACTGGCTCCCTTCCTCTGGACTGTTTGGTGTTGGGGGATTTGAATTGTGTCAGCCGGCCTGTGGACTTCTGGTCTGTTTTCCTGACTGTCAGAGGAAAGGTTTTACAGTGACACTACCTGGGCGCAGGTCTGTAGGAGGTCGGCTAGAGGAGCTCACACCAGCCCCAGAGGGTGTTCACCTTTTGGGGACAGGCCAGGAGTTTGAATTGACCGGATTTACGTGAAGGAGAGCACGTCGCCAGCCCAGTGCAGGGTGGTGCCTTTGGACTGTTCGGATCACACAGCTCTTACCGTGTGCTCAGTGTGGGCAATTCCCTGATCAGGGGCAGCCTCTATATTTTTGCCGCCCCAAGCATGGCAGTCAGGCATCCTGCGGCGGCATGCCCGGGAGATCCTCTGGTAAGGCGGATTCTGGCGGCATGCCTGCGGGAGGTCCTCTGGTAAGGCGGATTCGGCGCTGCCAGCGGGGAAGTCCTCTGGTAACGCGGATTCGGCGATGCCTGCGGGAGGTCCTCTGGTAACGCAGATTCAGCGGCATGCCTGCGGGAGTCTGCTGCGTCGCATCTTCAGCATACCCCCTGTCTAATTGCCACTGAAGCCACGGGACTGCAGAGCTCCCACAGGCATGCCACCTAATCCGCATCATTGCAAGGACCTCCCGTAGGCATGCCGCCGAATCCGCGTTACCAGAGGACCTCCCACAGGCATGCCACCTAATCGGCATGACCAGAGACCTCCGCAGGCATGTCACCTAATCCGCATGACCAGAGGCCCTCCTGCAGGAATGCTGCCAAAGGCAGCGTGACTGCCACCCTCACAGTGACTGGCAGGCCCCCCACCCAGTTGCCATCCCAGGCAAGCGCTTGCTGCGCTGGTGCCTGAGCCACCTCGTCCTGACCCAGGGCAGAGGCACATTGGAAGCTGAACATCCAGACTTGCAAGATAAAGGAGCAGGGGCGGGCCTGGTGGTGTTGCAGAACGGAAAGCATCAGTGGGTTCTATGGCAACCAGGGGATTGACGGAAGTCGTGAAGAGGAGTTGGAGGCTTTGTTCCAGCAATCAGGCAACACCGCAACATCAAAGAAACCAACGCGCCAAGTCCTGCAGTGTCCCTGTGGGATTTCCCAAAGCCCATCCAGGCTGGGAAGCAGTCAGCCTGTGAATGTATGACTGGATAAGTGACAGCTGGCCAGTTCCAGGAGATGAGGCTGCAGCTGGCCATATGAGCGGGAGCACCAAGTCAACGAGAGGCGGCCTCCCCTGACATTTTTGCAGCCTGCAGGGAATGGAGCCAAGCAGGGGGATGTGAGGACTCAGGGCAGGACCCGGATCCCATAGTGCAGGACCACAGTCGCTGCGGGAGGAGAGAGAGTCCTGTGAGAGGAAGCCGCTGGTGGGAAGCAATAAGTGAGAGTGCAGCAGCCAGCTGAGAGACACAGGGGTCTAGAAAACAAAACAGCAGCAGGTTCCATGGTGTAATGGGCAGCACTCAGGACTTTGAATCCTGAATCTGAGTTCAAGTCTCAGTGGACCTCTGGGAATGTGGTTTGCTGCAAACCTTGGGCTCACGTATATGGTTACCCTCTTACTCGCTGAGTGAGGTTTTTTTCTCCTCCTCTCCTGGATCACTGTCCCATTGCGTAGTTTTTGGTCCAGCTGGCGCTATAGGGTGGGGTCCTAGAACTTAACAGTCTGGCTAGAGATTCCTGGGGTGACTGATGGTTGGTTTCTTGCTGCTTCACCTGATGCCACAACTTTGGTCCCTGTAGCTGCAGCTCTTCTCTTGCCCCATGGCATTTAAAGGCAGGAGAGCCAGGCCAGGTTCCAGCTGGGCCCAGCTCACTCTCTCCTTCTGGGCACCTGAGCAGAGCAGCGGTGCTGACGCTCAAGGAAGGGTTAAAAGCACACAAGCAACCGAGGTCAGGCAGAGGAGGGCAGGCCATGCCTATGTTTGGCCTTAGACAGGCACAAAACACCCACAGCTGCTCCTGCCATGCCAAACACCACTGAAGGTCACCGACAGCATGAGGGCGCTGCTGATGCTCTGTGGCCATTATCAAGATGGTAGGAAAGCAGGGCCAGCCCCCTGGTGGGCTCTGACGTTCCCATCAGGTGCTCACTTTTGCGTGGGGCAGGAGATTTTACCCAAGAGGCTTTTCCAGCTGGCGAGAAGCAGAGAAACACCCAGGCTCCCAAGACGCTATGTAGCAGTACCCTCAGCCCAGGGACAGGCGCACAGCTAGCCGGGCAGCCGCCCATTTTCTTGGCAAATCAGGAAGGCAAAGGCTAGACTGAAGCACCTGGGCTCTGCCCAGCCTTTGTGACCCCCACCTCCTTCCCAGGGCTCTAGCTGAAGCCAGAGCATGGCCAAAGAAGAGTTCCAGCCCTGAAGGGAGCAGGACTTTTAGCCCAAAGGTAAACTGCACAGCAACACGAAGGACTCAACCCTCAATCCCTGATCCAGTCAGAGCCTTATCCATTAGGCCCGTGGCACAAAGAAAAGGCCCTCCAGACTTCTTTGGAAAAGGCAGACACTGACACATCCAACGAAGTGGGATTCACCCACGAAAGCTCATGCTCCAATGTCTTTAGTCTAAGGTGCCAACGATCTTTGCTGCTTTTGCAGACACTGTGTTTCTCAGTCAGCTCTGAGGGGGCCGAGACTCTCTGGGCACAAGAAGTCGAGTTCCCAGTGAGATGTGAGACTTAATTATCTGGAGCCGGTGCAGGCTTTGGCAGGAGGTCAGGCATGGGGGATGTGGTGCAGCGATGGACGGCTGTCTAGGTGCGGAGATTTAATCTCCTGAGAGGAGGAGAGGAGGAATCCTGCTGATAGGCAGTGCAGGCCAGTGCAACCACTAGGAACTAGTCCGCCTAGGGTGCCAAGTGTTGGGGGAACAAAAAGCACTCAGAGGAGGCAGTGGAGTGGAGTGAGCTGGGCAGGGGCTGGGAGGTGCAGGGGAGGGCTCCGCAGCAAGTAATTGGAGGGGTGCAGGTGAACCGCTCCCTGTCCCAGCTCACCCTGCTCTCTCTCTCCCGAGCACGCCCCCCTACTCTATTCTCCTCCCTCCCAGGCTTGCCGCACTAAACAGCTGATTGCACACAAGCCTGGGAGGCAGGAGAAGTGGAGCGGCACCGGTGTGCTCAGGGGAGAAGCGGAGTGGAGGTGAGCTGGGTGGGGAGCTGTGCAGGGGGGTGCCCGGCTCTTCCCATGGCCCCGCCCCTGCACTCACTGCATGGTAGTGGAGTGACCCGCTCCCCAGCCTGTCCACTCCCTGGTCCCAGCCATGCGTGGCAGTGCTGTGGGGCGGTTCCCCCTCCCCCACAACTTGGGAGCCAGGGGAGTCTATGGGCCTGGTCTCTCATCCTCATCCCCTCCCTTGCCCCAATATCCTCTTGGGCTCTGTGGGTGGGGTCTCTCTCCCTGCCCCTGTGCTCCCCCTGCACAGCATGTCCTGGGAGTGACTCAGTTTCCCTGGACCAACATTTCACCACTCCACACTGTCTCTTCTGTCCCCAGCTCCCTCCACTCCATCCATTTCTCCTACACCCCAGCTGGGTCTCTGCCAACCCCCTCTTCTCTCCTCCTGACCCCAATATCCTGCCCTACGGGTCTATGGGGCTGGGTCTCTCCCTCCCCCATTCTCCTCCCATCCCTCCCCCAATATCTCCCTGCTCCAGGGTCATAAACAGATGTTAAGAGTTAATGTCTCTTTTACCTGTAAAGGGTTAACAAGCCAGGAACCTTGCTGACACCTGACCAAAGGACCAATCGGGAGACAAGATACTTTTCATCTTGGTGGAGGGAAGTCGCGTTTTGTGCTGTTCTTTGTTCGCTCATGGGACTAAGAGGGCCAGACGTGCAACCAGGTTCTCCAATTTTCTGAAACAGTCTCTCATGTTCACAATAGTAAGTACGAGCTAGAAAAGCGGATCAGTCTTATGTTTGTTTTCTTAACTTGTGAATGTGTATTTTGCTGGAAAGATTTTTACCTCTGTTTGCTGTAACTTGTATCTTAGCTAAGGGGAGGAGTCCTCTAGTCTATATAAGCTGAAGACCCTGTAAACATTTTCCATCCTGGTTTTACAGAGATAATTTTACTTTTTCTTTCTTTAATTAAAAGCTTTCTTTTTAAGAACCTGATTGATTTTTTTCCTTGTTTAAGACCCAAGGGGATTGGGTCTGAACTCACCAGGGGATTGGTGGGGAAAGAGGTGGGGGGAAGTTAATTTTCTCTCTGTTTAAGATCCAAGGAGTTTGGATCAGTGTAACTCTCAGGTAACCCAGGGAGGGGAAAGTCTGGGAGGGGAAAGGAGGGGGATGGTTTATTTCCCCTTGTTTTAAGACCCAAGGGGTTTGGTCTTGGGTCCCCAGGGAAGGTTTTGGGGGACAGGGAGTGTACCAGACACTGGAATTTCTGGTTGGTGGCAGCGCTATCAGGTCTAAGCTAGGAATTAAGCTAGAAGGGAACATGCAGGTCCCCACTTTCTGGATGCTAAAGTTCAAAGTGGGAATGATACCTTGACACCCAGGCTGTGACGTGCCATAACGAGTGCGGGGCTGTGACGTGTGCTGGGGCCAGGGCTGGCTTCAGGGTTTTGCCACCCAAGCGGCGGGGAAAAAACAACAACCACGATCGCAATCTGGCAACATCTCCACTGGCCGCCTTTTTCTTCACCAGCAATTGGTGGCAGGTCCTTCCCTCGAGAGGACCAAGGGACCTGCTGCCGAATTGCTGCTGAAGGCCAACGTACCACCCTTCCCCTTGGCTGCCCCATGTGGCCTAATGGATAAGGCATTGAGTGTGGATCAGAAGACTGAGGATTGAGTCCCTTGGTGGGGTGTTCTGCAGTTTTACCGTTGTGCTGAACGTCCTGATCCCTCCAGGGCTGGAACCTCTTCTTGGCTGCTCCCTCATTACACTGCCTCTGTCAGTGCAGCTAACTTGGAGCTTTGGCCCTCCCCATTGCCCTGGGGACTGTCAGTCTCAGGGTCCTGATTTCCCATTGCCTTCCCCCCTCTTTGGTGGGAACTAGCCAACCACCCCCCCCCACACACACACTAAGTTTTAGTAAAGGGCCAAGAGCCCCCTACACAAGCCAGCCCCATGAGGGTCACGATGTGCAGAGAGGCAGCATAGCTGGTCCATGGTGAATGGGCAGCACTCAGGACTCTGAATCCTGAATCTGAGTTCAAATCTCAGTGGGACCTTGTGTTGGCTTGTGGTAAAGCCCTGAGTCACAGTGCTCACTTCCCTGTCTCCAGCTGTGTAAGAGTGAATCTTTCCCCTCCTGCTGGGTATCACACCTCTAGAGCCAGGCTTGGCTGGGATGGCCACAATGGTTAGGGCTCTAGAAGAGAATATTGCTACCACTGATGGTTGGGATTCTTGCTGCTGAGCACTGCTGAAGCCACAAGCTTGGCCTGTTGATTCCCTAACCAACAACTTCCTCTAGGCCAACAGGCATTGAAGAAAGGAGTGCAGGGCGGGATATAAAGTCAAGCCTTGGCAGGAACGGGAGGAAGAGTCCAGAGCTGGAGCCCCTACACACCTATCCCCTCCTGTCGGGCACCTAGAGAGCAGAGGCGGCCACCAGCTCTTGTCTGACTGATACCTCGGCAGAGTAGGTGAGATTCATGTAAATACAAGATCTGGTCCCAAAGCCTCCATCCAACCTGCTACATCAACAGCATTCAGGGCGAGAGCTCAATTCAGCACTCGCTTACAATCCTCATTGAAATTCTCTAAGCATTGGCCAACATGCTTCAACAATAAACGTGCAAACACAACAGCTGGGTGAGGAAACCCCGTTTGTCCAGACTTTACCAAACATTATATTTTCTCAAGTACAAGTATTTTTCATAAACTTTATCTGCTTTTAAAAGTGTGTGTTAACGTATTCAATTCCATTCAAATTTGCACACATAGACAACATTGGCGCGCTAGCATGTAACTACCTGACCCTGGGGGTGAGTTGGAGAAAATTCGGGGAGGGGGTGCACAGCCCCCTGGCTGGGGGGCGTATAGGAAATGCCCAGTTTCACTGAATGAGTGTCTTACTGCAGACACTCAGTAGGTTACATCAGAGAGAGACTGCAGTGTCTAGGCAGTGGGATCCTGTGCCTTTAAGAGCCAGCCCTGGGAAGCAACCATGCTGGGAGGGCTGCCTGTGGGAGGGAATAAAAAGCCTCTGCTCCCCCACCTGTTTTGCAAACACACTGGAGTCTCAGCCCCCGGGGTACTGTTACCCCTCTGCCCTGTGTGCTTGGGGTTAACCCTTGGCAGCGCCTACCCCTCGGGCTTAACTCCAGCTCCTTCCCCTACCCGAATTGCCCTTCACCCCTCTCCTAACTCTGCCACCAGCTGCTTGACCCACACACAGTCAATTCCACCCCTGCTCAGACCCTGGCCCCCCCTCTGATTGCCCCCTTTGCCTAAGCCCCTGTAAAAAGTAGGGGGTGCTGGGTCCCATTTTCTGGAGTCTGCGCCCTGCTGCCCCAGTGCTCAAAGTGCCCACAATCTTGCAGAGTTATGCCGAGTGCTGCAGGTCACCTGTAGGAGAGAGAGAGACCACGGGATAGGAGGTTGACAGCCAAGGATGCCTCACCAACACATGAGATGAGCACTTCTGGGTGAGTTACACAAGTCAGCAAATAATTGGAACAAGAAACGCACTGAAGGACCGAGGCCAGTTGCAGGAGATGGAGAAAACCAGAAAAATCAGGATGCCTGGATCCCACCCTGCCCCTCCCCACTCTACCACACTAACTCTAAATCCTGTGATCTTCCCTCACAGCAGGTCTCTGTCTCCCTCCCAATTCCTCCCAGCCCTACCCAGCCCAGCTAATCGGCATCCAGTAAACCAGGGTTAAATTTGGCCGGATTCCACGCTGCTGGGGGGGGGTGGGGCTGGAGCATGAGCCTCTACTACCCCTTAACCCAGACACTAGTTGCATGGACACAGACCAAAGGAGCCCTGCAGCACTGCTGCCTAGAGGAAACTGAGGCAACCAGCCAGTGACAGACACATCATGGCTCTCCATCCTCATCCTCTTCCCATATACAACCTGGCCGGGGAGGGGGGTAACTCAGGGCAGTTGCATAGTTAACCTGTGGAACTCCTTAAGGTTTATAAATTAAGTTGGGTTAAAAATTATATGGGTTAAATTTATATATATATTTAATTTTTGTATAATAGATGGAATTTTATTTTTGTGAATGGCTAACAGCATGGTTGTGAGGGCACAAATTTTAACAGTAGGTCAAAGACAGGAGAGATCTGGGCTGGAGGACTTTGCGTCTGACCCATCTGGCCGTTCCTGATGTCTCCCTGGGCAACAGCAGTACACCCAGTGGCCAGCGTCAGGTGTAATAGCGACAGAGTAGAATCCTGCCCTTCTGGACCAGTGACCCACGGCCCAGTCACGTAAGCACAGAGCGTAGTTATCCCACCAAGTCTAAGGTAATGACACAGAGCATGTTTCCCCATAAGGAGCAGACAGAGAACACCCAGTGACCAAGCAGCAAGGTGAGCATCAGAAACTCTATCTCGATTTAGGTGGGGGACTGAGGTGGATCTAAGACAAAAAAAATTGGAGCCTGTGACCATCACACCTGGCCCCACCTTTCACGGGGGCCTCCCCCATCCTCTGCTCCTTCTCACTTAAAGCAGGCTCATCTCTCCCCTGGCCAGGGGTTTACAGCAATACAACTTTATTAAAATAGTAAAGAAGTTTATCTTAAATATCTAAATCTGTCCAAAATTTTAGTATTAAATCCAAATTCTCTTAAAGATCCAACTAGTATCCAAAACAAATGAAAAATTGAACACAAACAATGCTAAATTTAAACCAAACCTTAAAAACTTTGTTTTTAAATAAAAACTAACAAATGTACTAATTAATAAATTCAACATTTTATCAAAAGGATGTGCTACAGCAGGATGATAAAATAACATAAATAAATAAGCCTGAGCAAACTAAACTCCCATAAAGGAATTGAATCCTGAATATTGACCAAATCTGATAAAATATGCAGAACTATGTCAAAACTGGTGTTGCAGGTCACCCATTCGAATCCAGCAAAATGTCAGTTAAAGCTCCATTAACACTAAAAAACTAAAAAACAATAAACAAAATGGCACAGCCTGAAACAACTCAACAGAAGCAAAATTAAACCTGTGCCAACATGGAACAAACAATGTAAATCAAATTCTAACTTCTTGTTTCTCCAGGAGGAAAGTGTTGCACCCCAGGTACCACAGCTGTCACTGCAGCATTTCCTTTCACAAAATAAGATTTTTACCAATATAAAATTGCCTCCAATTTACATCTAGAAAATTGAAAATTGTTCTTTGCACTAATACCAAGTGTGCAAGTCCATCCCCTCAGAGCACCCCACACCTGAGGCCAGGGAGAATCCCAACTGGTTTGTGCATTTGTAACCACTGGGGCCTGAAGCTGATGAGAGAAAGGGAAGTGAGCCGATCTGGAGCTTTCCATACCACCTGCGGGGAGCACAGGAATTGACTGAGTGACGTCCTGGCTAATTTTCAACACCTTGTTTCTGCCGCCAGCAAGGCTCCACTAGGAAAAGCTCGAGAGTGACTTGACCATGGCAGCACCCTATTTACATATTAAAAAAGCTGGCATTTTGGGCCATTGGGGTGAAAATGTGGGACTTTTGGGTTGGGACCCACATGAGAAGGGATGTGGACAAACTGGAGAGAGTCAGCAGGGGCATAAAAATGATTAGGGGACTGGGGCACATGACTTACGAGGACCTACAAGGCCATATACCTGTATGTTAAGCTAAGGCAAAGTGAGCATATCTAAATTGTGACCTTTACTCAGAAAGGAAATGACCTTTTCATGTACTCTAAATAGATAAGTACCCACGCCTGTCTGAGACTTTACCTAGACCAATCGACAATGGAAGAAGGGCATAGGGTTTTTTCAGTGTTGTACCACACAAGATTTAAGAGAGTACACCACAAGGAATGATGATATGTACATGTCATCAACACGCACAAACAACTAAAGCCATATGAAGTAACGTACCCTAAGTTTTGTGGGTGAGGAATGAAAATTGGGCATAGGAGAAGGATTTTCCAGCCCTTGTGCCTAGAGAAAGAGGTTAACCCAACGCCAATACAGCGCATTCAGCTCCATCTTTCTATCTTACTTTCCTCCCGTCTCTCTCTTCTCTAGCAGGGCTGTACTCTGGCATTCTAAGATCTTAAGTTTCAAGGAACTAGGCTAAAGCTCGATCACCTATTTAAAGTTTTTTTATTTTTTTACTGTTGTTTGAGTTTACCATAGACAAACCCTAAGTCCCCACTAGCTTTTGTCTAACACTGCATCTTTCACTCAAATTGAGAACTGAAAGGCGGTCTGGCTTGTCAATCTCACCACCAGGTAATCAAGGAAGAGTGGGAGTAATTATAACAAAACTATTGTGCATTAATAATGCCATTGTGTAGTCTTATGGAAAGCACAGTTAATGCAACTGTACCTTAGTAACTCAATTTAAATATAAACAATAAATGTAAGCTCAATCAAATTAAAATTTTTTCATTGTCATATTTAAACCAAATTAATATTGTTAGTACACACCCTAATCAGGCTACATGGACAGAGAGTATGGGGTGCGAGGGGATGAAGGACAGGCTTTGGGGGTGAAGGCTCTGGATGGGGAGTTGGAATGAAGAGACTCAAGAGTTAGGGACAGAGAAATTAAGGAGATCGAAGAACATCTGAATACGGTAGGAAAGAAAACAAATTGAGATTTCAGAAGAGATATTATGGCTAGAACAGAAAAGTGGTTGGGGAGAGTGAGAGTTTGGCTGTAGGGGGAAAAACACTTCACCTATCGTCTAACCAGAGACATCTAAGAATGGAGAAGAAACTTTATCCCACATAGCGAATAGAATTCTAGTGGGCCTGAGACTGAAAGAAAAACTTTTCCCACCCAGCAGGATCGGCATACTAACTAAGCCACAAATTATATCACCCCCAAAGGTCTGGTGTTTTTGGCCTGGACAAGGAGAGGGGTTCCTCTACTCTAAAACTTCCTTATTGGGAACATGGGCGGATGAATTGAACAAAATGATATTAGAAAATCAGTATTGGCACTAGATTTATATGCAGTCCCTCGTCCTTGTTGACACCAACAAACCGTTCATCCTGATGCGATGACAGTTGTGGAGGGTCTGGGAAGCAGTACCCGTATCAGGAAGTGAAAAGGCAAATGTAAATCTGTAGCCTTTTGCCAAGCTAGGACGTAGAATAGCGAATCTCGCTATCCATGTAAAGAAGCTGCATGATTAGGCCTAAGAAATGGATTCATCAACTGAAACTATCGAGACTACTGTCTGGTGCTCAGTTAGCAGGTGTGGACAAGAACAATCCACTGATCTTATGTGATAACAAGGGCTAAGCTGGATGCTAACAGTGCAGAAGATGGGTTGGCTACGTTTTGCTAACCATAACTATCAGCATTCAGTACCAAAATGAGCTGTATAAACAGGAGTGTGATTAACCAGGACAACACCAGTAATTGGCTGGAGGAGGATGTAACAGGGTCAGAAGAACTACTCTCACGCCATCTGAAGTGGTAGATAGTGCTGAATTAAGGCCTTATTATTGTGGCTGAAGTGCCAAATGGGTCAACACCCACCAGACATATGTACATGAAGAAGGGTGCTTGTCCAAAATGTCATGCGGCGCTGTGGATCCCCAGTCCTCTTCTTATAGGGGCAAGAGAGTAATAAAGTGTAGATTATCCTGGAGCTATGCACATCAAGGAGATAGTACCAGAATCGGTAATATAGCAAGTTCATGAAATTCCCAAGGATTTCACCAGATGTACATAAATCTCATTAGGCAAGGGACATGGTCAAAGCACAAGTAAGTATAAGGAGAAATTTGAAAAGGAATGTTTTGCATTTGCACTATGGCTTTTTTTAATTTTTTAATTTTTTTAAATAACTTTGAATGCAGGTTTATGGTCTTTGTTTCTTCTAGTATTAGAAAGGTAGGGCTCTTTATAAAAATCCAATATGTATTTGTCTATACCCAGATGAATAAAAATCATATAATGTTAAGTAGCAAAGGCCTAGGTCTACTTAAGTTTGTGGGCCCTAAAAGATCATCACTACACACTGGAAAGTTGTAAAACACTTCAGAGGAGTGGTAAAAAAATGCTTTTTTCCATTGCAAGGCAATTTATGCAGATTTAGACTCAAGAACTGCAGCTGGAAGGGCACAAATTTCATGAGCAGATTCATCACCACATCTCAACCAAACTTTGCCATCATCAACTCACCATATACACTCACACACACATGAGCAACCTCTTTTAACTCTCGAAACCAAAATAAGACTTTGGAAAAAAGACCAAAATAGCAATACGCTTAAGGCCCAACCGACATCACAACACAACAGCAACTAAACTAAACTCAGAGAATTCAAAAAGCCTCTGTCTTACAAACGACAATCAAAGAACCCAACCAAACATCATTGCTAACTAAATGCCATAAGCTATTTTGGACATTTGGAAACCCAGACCCCTTAATGGTGAGTACTTTACAGGCAAGGGTGAAGCTAGTCAGGCCTCAAAATAGCCAGGTACAGGTTACGCGTCCTTAGATCCAAAATAAATCGGAAAAATACACTGGATTACTTCTGCCCAATAACAAAAGAGACTGAGGATCCCCACAGCGAACTGAAAGTGACTGTTTGGACAAGACACCCATCATGCAATCCGGGGGGGGTGGAAACCATGCAAATGACAGTCAGCCCCCAAGACCTTTACAACAAGATCACCAACAGAATGGAAGCAGGGGAGAGTTCAGACGCGAACCCCTTCAACTAGATTGTGCCAAAAGATAAAAAACACTGAAACATTAAACTCAGCAAACAAGTCAAACCACAACTCAAACGTACCTAATCCGTACTCGTTAATAACTCCACACGTGAACGTAAACACTCACAGAACAACATACCCTCAGCTAACTCAAAAGGTCATGTATGTTAACCTTTTACCCCAGTCAGGGCTTATTGCATAAAAAACAGATTATGAATTGCCTTAACACAACCGAATCTTAACCAGCTTCACACACCCCTGGTAATCTGTAACAATTGTTCACCTGTACACCAGAAATCACTTCCTATGCCTAAACGTGTACTGGTACGCATTTTTTCTTTAATGTCATCTTAATAAAAATGTAATGACAGCTCAAACTGTATCCTTTGCAAGACGTGAGTGTGCTTGCTCTAGAGGTTTAATAGAAATTTGCTAGACAGAACAGTCGGGAGGGAATGGGCAGAATTGAAGCCAGAGGCGCTTGCCTGCCCTGCAGAAGATACGGATCCAAGACTCAACCTCCATCCTCACAAAGCCAAAGGCCTTAACTGAACAAGAGTTTAAAGAAATGCTCACTCATCTCCGGCACTCAGCTTACCCAGCTCCCAAAGGGGCACAAACCCCAAAGTAGATCCCGTTTTACCCTGTAGAACTGAAAATCCTGGACCAGGACAGCTACCTTAGCAGCCAAACATCTGCCTGCCAGCTGCCAAGAGCGTAGTAAAAGCGCTAATCCGATAGCAGAGCTGGTAGCAAGGGAACAAAAGAGCCGCGAGTAGTGCAAGTGGAACAGTGTGCTTGGGCCCGTAAACCCGCAGTCAATGGATTGAAACTCACCTCTGCTATTAAGGTGCATTGATTCCATTTCCCCTGGGTCTTCAAGCGAGGCAAAGTGACCAGCAGAGCAACCAAGGAGCCCAGGCATGAGCAAGAGGTGGATGAGGTGGCGTCCTGCGGAAGCTCCCTGGCACTCTGGCTGCCCTGGGCGAAAGGCAAGAGGAAGTCCTGGCGTGACAAGGGCCTCCTGTCCCGGAATGAGGCTGTGTTGCTTCACTGGTCTCCTTTCCCACCCACCGAGGTGGAAAACTGCTGGCAGGAGAACACGAGGGAGGCTCTCGGGATGGCTAGGCAGCACTGTTGGCTGTCAGGGAAAAAGAGCTAGGCTCCCGAACCGACCTGCCATGCATCAACGTGAAGCTCATGACGCACATTCAGCCGGGCGGGAACAGGCTGCGGATGGACTGAGGCCATGGGGCAAACAATGCCGCAGCTTCACCTGAAGGACCATAAAGGCAGGTCAAGCTTTTGCACAGCCTACAGGAAGTGAGAGAGGAGGCGTCTTTGAGACTAAGGTGTGTCCGCCACTTCTCCTTGCCGCTATGGGCAAGGCGGGAAAGGGAGCAAAACATATAATCAGGCACTGAAAGTATTTTGTTGGCTTGGCCTCGAGGATATAAACCTGAAAACCTCCAGACAAGGACTGCTGAGATGGATTTTCAATGAAACGGTAACCCAGGCCGCTCGTCAGGACAGAACTCAGCTGAAAGGCAGCTGAGAAGCCAAGAGGCAAGCAAAAGGGACCTTACGAGCTCATGCAGGCTCAGGGAAGAGCACAAAGAGACATTAACCATCCACTGGTGGGCTCAAACACATATCAATTCTTTCAGTTAACAGCTGAAAATGTGTGACCCATTGACAGCCAAGAGACCAGGTATGAGCAGGCCTGTATTGAAGCACAAAAGTCGTTGGCAGCTCAGGGTAAGTATAAAACATGCAACGCAGCGCTTATAACAAGCAAACAGCAAAGGAAAACTGGACTGGTTATGGAGTGAAAAGTTAATTCTGTGGGAAGAAACGGAAAAGAGCTCTGGGGCAGCGGTACAAAGCGCTTGCCATACACTTCCTTTGGCCTGTGTTGGCTGGAAGAAGTAGACAGGCAAGAATTGTTAAAAATCCACAGGTCAATGAGGTGGGTTTGAAAAGCAAACTAGGAGTATCCAGAGAACGAAATCTTTGAACAGGAAGGAAGCAGAACAGCGAGAGGAAGGAAGGCTGAAAGACTTCTTATGTCTTTGAACAGAATATGTGTGTAAAAAAGTTCTTGCTTTGAATTCCTGCTAATCTGGAGTCATTTGAGGGAAGTGATCACTAACTTAGTTAATAGTTACCAAGTCCATGTGAATGGGTGTTTGGTGCATGTCGGGAGCTCGTCATACGAGGTACGAAAGTGGTGGAAAGTAGAGGGGCTGTGTAACAAGCTATGAACTTGCATTTCTTATTCATTCTATGGAAGGATGAACATCTGAGCTCACTTTTTTAACTAACAATTTTAAAGTTTTGCACTCCCCAGAGTCTGGATTATAACCAAAGTTATGTGATACAATATGATCATTTTCAATACTTAGCCAAATGGAAGTCTTAAACCCCCCCATAAAATCAAGCCAAACCTAGATACAGTATTTAATCTCTTCAACTGTGGTATTTCATTTCAAGCATTTGCTTTAATGAAATATTGAAATCAAGAGAGTCAGATATTGCTTCTTGGCTCTTTAGA
>NC_133788.1:68529-70092 GCF_003597395.2 Chelonoidis abingdonii | reverse complement strand
GGCCAGGTCTACACGACAAGATAAAATCTATTTTAGATACGCAATTTCAGCTACGAGAATATCATAGCTGAAATCGAATATCTAAAATCGATTTACTCACCCGTCTTCACCGCGCAGGATCGATGTCCGCGGCTCGCCATGTCGAATCCAGAAATCCGTTCGTCTTGGTAGAGTTCCGGAATCGATCTAAGCGTGCTCAGAGATCGATATATCCCGTCTAGATCAGATGCGATATATCGATCCCCGAGGAATTGATTGTAACGCACCGATACGGCGCGTAGTCTAGACATGGCCTCAGTGTCTGCCTTTTCCAAAGAAGTGCTTGGAGGGCCTTTTTCTATGTGAGCATGTGGCCTAATGGATAAGGCATCTGACTTTGGATCAGGTGATTGAGGGTTCGAGTCCCTTTGTGCTCATGCTGTGCAGCTTTACCTTCAGGGCTGGAACCTCTTCTTGGCTGCTCTGGCTTCAGCTAGAGCCCTGGGAAGGAGTTGGGGGTTGGGTGTCACAAAGGCTGGGGCAGGAGCCCCCAGGTGCTTCCAGTCTAGCCTTTGCCCTTGCTGATTTGCCAAAGAAAATGAGTGGCTGCCCAGGCTAGCATGTGCACCTGTTCCTGTGCTGGAGGGTACTTTCTACATAGCGTCTTGGGATCCTGGGTGTTTCTCTGCTTCTCGCCAGCTGGGGAAAAGCCTCTTGGGGTAAAATCTCCTGCCCCATGGCAAAAGTGAGCACTTTGAGTGGGAACAGTAAGAGGCTCCACCAGGGGGGCTGGCCCTGCTTTCCTACCATCTTTGATAATGGCCACAGAGCATCAGCAGCAGCCCTGCATGCTGATCTGTGGGTAGCCTTCAGTGGGTATTTGCCATGGCAGGGAGCAGGCTGGCTAAGTGTTTTTGTGCCTGTTTGAAGGCCACACATAGGCATGGCTCTGCCCTCCTCTTGCCCTGACCTCGGTTGTTGTGTGGCTTTTAAGCCTTCCCTTGGAGCTATCAGCACCCGCTGCCTCTGCTCTAGGTGCCCAGAGGAGGAGAGGTGTGCTGGGCTCCAGCCTGGGAAGTCTGGCCCTGGCTCTCCTGCCTTTAAATGTCATATGGGCAAGAAGAAGAGCTGCAGCTACAGGGATCAAAGTTGTGGGCATCAGGTGAAGCAGCAAGAAACCCAACCATCAGGTCAACCCGTAGGAATCTCTAGCCAGACAGTTAAGTTCTAGGACCCCACCCTATAGTGGCCAGCTGGACCAAAGACCTATCTGCAATGGGCATCAGTGACACAGGAGGAGGAGGAAAAAAAGCCTCAGTTCACCCAGGTATAGGGTAACCATACACATTGAGCTCCAAGGCTTTGCAGCAAACCACAATATCTCCAGGAGGTCCCACTGAGATTTGAACTCAGATTCCAGGATTCAGAGTCCTGAGTGCTACCCATTACACCATGGAACCTGCTGCTGCTTTGTTTTTTAGACCCCTGTGTCTCTCAGCTGGCTGGTTTGCACTCTCCACTTATTGCTTCCCACCAGTGGCTTCCTCTCACAGGACTCTCTCTCTCCTCCTGCAGTGACTGTGG
>NC_133788.1:14197-68429 GCF_003597395.2 Chelonoidis abingdonii | reverse complement strand
AAGCTGTGAATAGCTTTGGATCCAGAAACAAGCCAGAAAGCATCTGTATTAATGCAAATTATCTAACTGATAAGGCAGAAGCCACTGAAACCTGGGCTGCCTATGAAACAAATACGAGAAAATATGGGGCAATTCCTCTGTTTTGCCTGAAATCAACAAGGGTCTTTGTCTATTTTAAGTGACGATTGACTGCCCAGAACGGGTAGATCTCTGGTTTTTGTCTTTCAGATAATAGAGAAAACTGATGTCAGCTGAACAGCATTCAACGTATCATGCATTTACTGGCACAATAAGAATTATGTTTTGTGTTCTATGTCCCGTCTTTTGGTGTTTCTCTCCTGGCCAAAATTGTTGTGTTTAATAGTTTAATAAGATAGTTTACTTAAAATCAAACAGAAGGGTTAAATGCAGATACTTGTTTTATTCAACTTTGGAATACAAAGTGTTTGGATAAATCAGGACAATCTGATATATTAAAGTGTGAGATATTTGCTTAAGTAAGAAACAGAAACTTCATTGGAGATTGTTAGTTAAAAAAATTGTTTTTAAAATTTGCCTACAAACAGTCTTTGTAAGCAAGGACATGAAAAGTCAACCCACTTCCCATATTGTACATGGAATTCTTCTGTCTACCTCAGATTTCTAGCCAGACGGCTGGGGATGGTGGGAAGCTATTGGACACCAGAGGTTGTAGTGAGTGAACTCCTCGAAGTCGGTGTGCTTTTCCTGGCTTGTTGCTCCAAAGCTCTGTAATAAGGTTATTTTAGTGGAAGAGTATATTTGGCACACGTGGAATAATAACAGTAATGTTTATGTGTTCATGGCTGGGAAAAAGGAAAAAGTTTCCTTTGTATGTTAAAAGAAGCCAAAAAGGGAAGAAGGTAGAAGAACAGATTGAATTAACTGAAAAAAATAGCTAGCATCTTCAGTCTAAAGATAAGACACTGGCCCCATTCAAGGACATTGCTCACAGCTAAGACTTGGCTGACAACCAAGAAAAGGAGGTGTTTGAATGTGCCCAAGCAGCTATGAGATTTGCAAAACACTGCCAGGCACTAATGAAATGTGTTAGCTTTATTTTCTCACAGGTAAAGAAGCACTACTCGAAGACCCTTGCAGCCCTGCCACTCGTTGGAACCAGGAAACTGGATCTATGTAAAGGTCCACAAACGAAAGACTGCTTTGGCTCCATGCTTTAAAGGGCCTTATTAAGTCCTGTTGACTACCAACACTTTGTGAAGTGCCAAAGACTGACTGCTTGGGCCCATGATTCTCACTGCAAAAAGACCCCTCCACCTCGGGAGATTTCTCCTACTGGTGATTAGCTTATTTCTCCTTCTGTGCCTTCTGGACAGCAGGGAAAAAGGACACGGTGAAGTGCTAGTAACCTCTCCCTTGTCCACTGACAGACCTACTGAGCCTTTGGATTTTTCTAGAAGAATCAAAACCATTACAGGGTGATGTGCTGGTAACCTCTCCCCTGTAGGATGCTGAACCACAACTGTTTTGGGAAAGAAAAAGGAACACTAATTCCACTGAAATTGCCAAAGTCCAGGAATTCCTGACTAGAAAGGACAATAAGAACTGACCCTGGTGAAGAAACAAAGAATTACACACTGGCAGGAAGAAATTTGTGGGACCTTGCTTGGGAATGTGGTATTGATTGGATTTTGGGTTTATTCTACAGACTGCGCCCTGTGTTTTGGCTAACTCTTTCAGCATCTGTTGCTTTCTCTAACTGGATTTCTAAATGACAAGTATCAAAGGCATTTTATTGCCACTGCCTCTGCCACCTCCTCCTTACACTATTACCCCTGTAATACATCCAAATACAGACAATCCCATATATTTGATAAAACCAATGGCCAAGACCTTCACACTTTAGTGATTTATTTAAAGATTGTTTGGGGGGGGAGAAAGGTAAAATATGTTTAAAGTTCAGGATGTCCCATATGACTGAATTGAATGAAGAATTAATGGATCGGTGGAAATAGAAATCTACGCTATCACTACAAATAAACCCCAAGAATCTGTAATTGAAATTGATGGGTTCCATAGTGAAGTAGATATGATGGCTAATTCCTGGAATTTGTACTGTGTTACATGAAAGAAGCCCTTATTGTTATTTGGTTACCCAATTAGTGACTAATCAAATGACTACCCAAAGAGTTTGTTCTGCCACTGGAAATTTTACTTGTATTGAAACCATTCCAGTGACGAATAATGTAACCTATACCTTATTGCAATACACCCTCTTCTATGCTATTAATGTCAATGCAACTTGAAACTATCTAAGATTAGTTATAAGTATACAACTAACAGATGTGATATAGCAGTATATCAAAGAGATATGTATTAGGATATCAACGGACTGTTAATAATACAACACTAGGGGCTGCCATTAGATTAGCACAACAGAGGACCTGGGTTATTTCCTCTGGAAGAAGAGGGACCTGACAGGATCCCTATGGGATGGGGCCAATAGCGCAGCAGCCATTTGGAATATTATTAAAAGCCAAGAACATGATAAGAAATCATGCCAACTAGAAAAGGCCACTAACCTTATTTCTGGAGCTCAGCTAACCCAAGTACAGGCTAGAGTTGCTGAGTTACATGTTATTTCCACCCTTTGTTCTATGACCCAGAAGTTACTGACAGAGACGGTATTGAAGATCACTGAGGCTGGGAAGGCATTGCAGTGGGAACTAGTCTGTTTGGAAATTCAGAATTTCCTGAATGAACAGCTGATGGCCATTCGGAGTGATCTTGAGCACTAGACTTGGCCCACTGCATTACAGACATATCAGGAGTACCATCTGATCTGTGGTCATCGAGACATACTAGAGACTTTCTGGGCGGAAGTGTGGACATTCACAGTGCTCCTTCCAAGCATCTGGACTGGTTGGGGAGGGGGGGCGTGTGGGCTCCCATATACCGAATCCTCATAGGTCCATGGGGAGGATGGTTATGGGACTGGATTATTCACCGAGACATCTGGGAAATTAAACCACCTGGTATACCTAACTGATTTATAGTTAGTGCCCCTAGAATAACACCTAATATTTTGGATAGAAATAGGGAGCCAATGGACATTTGGCTGTTAAAAACCCCTGCAGCTTCACTCTATCCATAAACTGAAGCCAGGGGGAGTTGTCACTGTTCATGATAATGTTTGTTGAAAGGGTAGAGGACAAGGAACTAGAATGACAGGGCACTTTTTTTCAAGCTAATCATATCTGTATGTATGTTAAAATCACCACATTGCAAGATATAACATTTTAATCTCATTACCACTGCAGGCAATCATACTGTTTATTGGCCTGCAAACAGAATTTTGCAAGTAACCCTTTGTTTCCAGATCCCCTTTAACTGGACCAGCTTAGTACCTGATCGATTTCAAAATTTTCTTTCATTGTTACCAGGGGAGTGCAGCAGAGGGGCAGTGGCTAGTGGCACAGGAGAGGAGTGTGGGAATTAAGGGTAAAGGGGACACAGTGTATCGGTTAAGGCACAGGAGGGGGAAGGAGTTGGGTGAAGGAGGTGCAAGTGTTGGGAGTGCAGGTGCTGGGGGAAAAGGGGAAGGGGATTGTCCAGTGGTGATGGGGAAGTGCCAAATACAAGGTTTGCCCCGGACACCATTTCCCGTAACGCTGGTTCTTGGTAACATATCTTGCTGAGAGGGGGAGGAGAGAGATATGAGGTGTTTTCTCTCTGTTTCTTTCCTCTCCATTTTCTGCTCCTTACTTCACTTCCGCAAACCTCCCTTGTGATTCAGACTGGGCAGTGACGCCCTCCCCACGCCAGGCCTCTGGAGCCTTTGGAGCAGAAAGATCCCAGGAGCTGAGGATGAATCCAGGGGTGAGTAGCTGGCAGGAAGGAGTCCTAGCAGGTCTTCCGGGAGCGCAGGGGAGGAATGACCCCCCTTCTCTAGATTCTCCCCGTGGGGCTCTGGGGAGCAGGGAGGGTTCTGCGATAAATTCCAACTCCCCCTTTTGATCCAAGCCGAGGGACATCTCAGCTCTGCACGTCCCCCTTGGCAGCACCAAAAAAGGGATATTTTCCACTGCCCAGGAGACCCACCCAGCCAGAGACTGATATGCTGGAGATATATTGGGAAAGGGGCTGTCTGAATTCTCAAGGCAGGGAATGAACAATCTACAGTGACATCATTAACCACAAACACACTCTAACCATGCTCCAGCCAGTAGGGAAATGGGCAGGAATTCTTGCTGTTTAGCCAGGGCCACACGTGCACAGCAGTGAATGCGCTGGGGGAGCTTGTCTGAGCAAACAATTGGAAGTGACCCTTCAGTGAGAACAGATTCATAGTGTAGAAAGGCCCCTGTGTTAAGTGGTTGTGGCTGACGGCTCAGGGAGCTAGGCTGTGCCACCATGGAGGGGTCTTTCTGTGAAGGTTTGAGTTTTGCCAGCTAGGAAAAGCTGGTGTGTGGTGTTTTCATGGCTGTACTTTCAGTGATGTAGGTTCCTCTATCCCATTGTTCCATGGGCATCCTACTAGATTGCCAGCTGCCTTTCAATTGCAGTGTGGAGACTATGTCTGGGGAGAGACAGTGTGTGTGTTGAGGTAGGTAGGAGCGGATCATTATTATCCCTACTTGAAAGACGGAGAAGCTAAGGCTGAGAAAGGAGAATTAACTTGTCTTAGGTCACATGGCCAGTCAGTGGCAGAGTTGGGAATAGGACCCAAGAGCCTTGATTTTCAAACTAACCATCAGATCTTGAATTCCAGACATTGAATGACCTGAATAAAATGCTCTCGCATGAGCTGCAGATCAACAACAGTGCACAGTAATTATTCAGCAAGTATTTGAGGAGAACTGCAATGTTAGAGAGAATCATGAACTGCTCAGAGACAATTAATGCAGAGAAGCAACAAAACCCTCAAGAAGACTTGCTGAAGCAAAGCCACATAGGTCTCTGAGGTTTCCCCGGCCCCTCGCCCCTGTGTTGCCTGGCTGTTGTCAGCATCTCTCTGTGAGGTCACCACCTCCCCACTACCTTTGACCAATAGTCTGAGGTCCTGCAAAAGGCCTTTGTGATGTCACTGCCACACCCCTCCCTTGCTGTGCAAATGTCCTGCCCCTGGCCAGGCACTTTGGAGGTTTGAGCTATTTCCTGTGGATCACCCGAGTCAAGGAGCGTTCGTTCTAGGAAGCAAACCGGTAGTTGTGGATCAGCAGTAAATTTTGTCAGCTCACTGTTTAGCAGATCATTTATGAATATTTTGATGATTCCTAGTCCCAGAAAAGACATCACTACTTATCTGTTTGCACCCTGAAAACTGACCATTTAGTCCTACCCTTTGTTTCCTATCTTTTAATCAGTTATTGATCCATATGACGACCCTCCGGAGGTGAAAGGAAGGTGGTATGTTCTGATATGGGGTACTGGCAAGAGCTAGAACGCTATACCAGCCCGGCCCGGCTTCCTTAGGCTTGTGACTTAAAGGGCCCAGGGCTCCCTGCCGTGCCCGGAACCCTGGGCCCTTTAAATCACCTCCTGAGCCCCCCTGCCGGAGCCCTGGCAAGCGAATCACTGCAGTGGATGCTGCTTTCTCCCGCTCTGTCAACACGGAGCAGGGGCGGCAGAAGCTTCCTTGCACTGGGGACGGCACCATTATCCAAACTGTGGCACCCCACTAACACCCCTTCCCTAAGGACCCACACTCACTCCACCTCTCCCCCAAGGCCACACCCACAGAATGCCTCTTTCCCAAGACTGCCCCCTTCTCCCACCTCCATCATTTGTCCTAACAGCCAGTAAAGGGTGGTGAGGCCATGGCCCTCTAACTCCCGCTGTTCCGGCATCTCTGACACAGAGCTAAGCAGGCAGCAGTGTGTGTGTATGTGACAGAGAGTGCTGTGCTGAGCCAATGAGAGAAGGGGGAGCTGATGTCAGGGCTCTCCTCTGCCTCAGCAGTCATTGTTTCTAGCAGCTTTCTGCTTAGAGAGAGAGTGCCAAAACACTCATTCTTCCCCGACGCACACACTGTCTCTCCTCCCCTCCACATGCTTTCTACCCCACCACACCCATTGCAGTTGAAAAGCAGCTCGCAATCTAGTAGGATGCCCATGGAACAATGGGATAGAAACCTGCATCATGCAGTGATGTACCAGTCCATGAGGCATTGCAAATCCTTCCCAAAGCATCCTGCAGCTAGTTGCACAGTGGGATAGGTAACCACAGTGCATTGCTCTCTATGTCAATCCAAGAGATGCCAGCATGGATGTGTTCTAGCGATACAGGGGCATAGGGTGGACATGTAACAGCTGTTCAATTAAAACACTTTAACTAAAGCCACATTACTCTTTCATGAAGACATAGGTTGAGAGTGAGACAAGACCCAGCTCCACTGAAAGTAAAGAACCACAACTTCCTCTATAGGTGGAAGGATTTGAACCTGCACAGAAGAGACCCCCAAGGGATTTCTAATCTATCACCTTAACCACTCAGCCACAACTACTTGCTTGATAGGGGGCTCTCACTGCATTCTATTTCTATTCTCACTGACTGATCAATTCCAGTTGTTTCCTCAGACCACCTTCCATAACACACACACTGCTGTGTCAATGTGTAAGTGTGTCCATGGCTGAACTGCAAGAATGCCTGCTATTTCCTTTCTGGCTGGAGCATGGAGAGAGTGTGTTTGTGGTTAATGACATTGCTGTAGCTTGTTGTCCATTTCCTGCCTTGATCAGTCAGAGAGTCCCTTTCCCGTCATATCCTCAGCACATCAGTGATTGCGATAGCAGGGGGCAGGTTTTCTGTGGGACACTGAGCTTTGCCAGGGGTTTGGTGGCTCCTTTCTTTCCTCACACTGGAGTAAACTCAGCTTTTTACTCCATCCCTGACGTTTCATGGAATAACAGATAACCAAAGAAATAGGTGGACAGTATGGGTCTCAGGGGAGGGTCAGAGAGGTGCAAGTGGTGCGCAGGGATGGTCTTAGGGGAGGGGGCAGAGAGGTGTGAGGGGTGGGCAGGCCAGGTATCAAGGGAGGGGGCAAAGAGGTGTGGGCAGCAGTCAGACCTTGCGGTAGGGTGGAGAGGTGTGAGGAGGCCTTGGGGGAGGAGAGGAGCGAGCGAAAGGTGGACCAGCAGGCCTCAGCCAAAGAGTAGGGGTGGAAAGTGGCCAAATGACAATGAGGACAGAGCACAAATGGGGCCTCAGAGAGAGGAGAACGCGGGAAGGGGGTGGAGCGGGGGGAACAGCACCACGGTCTGGGCAGGGCTGCCAACAGGATTCAGGAGGCCTGGCGGAAAACAATTTTGGGGCCCCTTCCGTTAAAAAAAAGTTGTAATAGTCTAGAATACTATATTCTCATAGAGGCCTCTGCACAGCATGTGGCAAATTGCTCCACCTCCCACCCCTCTGGGCAGCCCTGCAGACCTCTTCTCGTAAGTCCTGTGTCCCCTAATTATTTTTGTTGCCCTCCCCTAGACTCTCTCCAATTTGTTTCTGTATTGGGACGGGGGGGCACGAAAACTGGACCCAATGGTCCAGATGCGGCCTCATCAGCGCTGAATAGAGAGGAATAATCACGTCCCTCCAATCGCTTCCAATGATCCTACTAATCCAGCCCAATATGACCAGTTATCCGTATTAAATGCAAACACAGCATTATTTGATAACTTGGTTCCTGTCCATTCAGGAGGTTATTTCCCACCTATTTATAAATAATGAAGATGCTCTAAGCAAAGGGGAGAGAGCTGTCCTGTCCGTGCAGTTAACCCATGTCCCCGAGAAGTGGTAGCTATGTCACTGGGGGAACCTATGCTCGTGTGTGTGCAACCTGTGGTTTCTACATGTATACATAAAGTTTAATCAAACCCCGTTTTTAAACCCCCTGTGGTCTGGTAATATAAAAGGAGGTCTCTAAGGCAGAGCCCGTCCTTCAAAATCCTTAAGATTTTGCAAATTTGCACTTGCGTATGGAAATGTAATGGGGGTATAGTTCAGTGGTAGAGCGTTTGATTACAGATCAAGTTTTCGTTTGTTCAGATCAAAGTGCTACCTTCCAAAGCTGTTCCTTCAGTAAAAATAATTTTGTTTCCCGTATGTTCAGGAGGTCCACTAAATGGGGACCCTGAAATGAATGGACATAGAGAGTGTTTTCCTGTGGAAATGTATAAAAACCTAGCAAAAATGGCCCTCTGGTGAAATCACTTCCAATCATCCAAGTGTCTAAGTTTGTTTTCATCAAATAAACAAAGGCAGATGAAAACATATTTGCAGGATCTTGGCCTCCATGGGCTACAATATGCAGAAGAACAAGAACCTCATCCATTTGGGAGGAATGGAGAAGTCTGGATTACATTAGGTAAGTAAGTTGCCATGAGACTAAAAACTCCACTGGAGATGGACGGGAGCCTGTTACAAAAATAAAATAACCAAGATTTACCAAACTCCCTGTTACACATTCAATCCTCTCTTTGTGCACACAGTGTCAATTGGGGTTCTAATAAATAGCAACCTTCCTTTAACACAGGTCATTGTTCCTTGTAATTTTCAGATGAATTCAAACGGCACCTGTTTACAGGTCATGGGCTGCTAGTTCATGAGCAGGAGCAGAGTCTCTGTAAGTTTACCAACCACAGAGCTCGTTATTTCTGCATCTAAGTGAATGCAGAGTTATTTCAATTGCTCTTACACTGATACCTTCTGCCCCTTCTGGCTGGTTAATTCCACTATTTAGAACCTCCTCCTAAAATTACACCTTTCCTGGGAGTGAGTCAAAAGTGCCCAGGGAAACCCCATTGTGTTTGAAGGGCAGTTCAGGCAAGGAGATGATGGAACAGCACAGTGGTCTCAGAGCTTCTCCTTTGTCACAGGGAGCAGGGTCAGGGGGTGCTACTAGCATGACTGTGGGGTTCTATTCCTCTTTGTGGGAGGAAAGGGGTGTCTAGTGGATTAGCGGTGGGGGGGGGCCTAGAAATCAAAGAGAAAAGAGCTCCCTTTTCATATTCAATGCTCATTGAATAAGAACTTGGCATCTTAGGTTTTAGAGGAGCAGCTGTGTTAATCTGTATCCACAAAAAAAAGGAGTACGTGTGGCACCCAAGAGACTAACAAATTTCTTAAGTTCTGTTGCCATCATGTGGCCATTTCATTTCACTTCTTATTGTTAAAAGGTTTGAGTACTTCCCACAGAAACGTTATTTTCTTGGGAGAGACCGAGAAGTGGAAGGTGTATTAATTTACCCTCTGAAAATTATATAAGGATTGAAATATTCTCCAGACAGCTCAGTCCCAACCGTTCTCCCTCACTGCTGCCAATGAAGCTCAGTTCTGTCCCACGGCCACAAAACTGTCGGCTGCAAGTCCTGGGTCTCATGTGCAGTAGGGAAAAAAAGAATGATAATGGATGTACCCTATCTCCTAGAACTGGAAGGAACCATTGACTCCATCCCCTTCCTTCATTGGCCAAACCAGACAGTACGTAAAAGAATAAATGGACACAAATCAGATGTCAAAAATTATAACATTCAAAAGCCAGTTGGAGGACGTTTCAATCTCCCTGGTCACTCGACTACAAACCTAAAAGTCACAATATTACAACAAAAAACTACTGGACACCATTAAATTAGGCTTGAATAAAGATTGGGAGTGGATGGGTCATTACACAAAGTCAAACTATTTCCCCATGTTTGTTTGCCCCTACAGTTACTCACACCTTCCTGTCAACTGTTGGAAATAGACCATCCTATGACTACAAAACATTTTTTTTTCTGCTGCTGATGACAGCTCACTATCATGGAGTCAGGGGTTGATGCTTTGGAACTGCTCCCCACCAAGCCAGTCAGGTCTTTGGGGGGACTCCTTTCCCTCGGAACAGACTTGTTCAGGGCAAGAAACTCAAACATCTTCACCTCCTGGATCTCTCCTTGGCGCATTCAGCATCCTCTCCCCTCCGTCCGCTTCACACAGCGAGTCCATCCAGCGGCTCCTGGGGAAGCCATAGGATCCTGCACTCCCACTTTGCAGTCAGATGTGACTCTCAGCCAGCCAGTAAAACAGAGGTTTATTCGATGAAAGGAACAGGGTCTAAAACAGAGCTTGTAGGTACAGCGAACAAGACCCCTCAGCCGGTTCCATTCTGTGGGACAGTGAGCGAGACCCCCACGTCTGCACTTCACTCCTCGTTGCCAGCCAGCTGCAGACTAACAACCCCATCCAGCCCTTCCTTCTCTGCTCAGCTCCTTTCCCGGGCCAGGAAGTCACCTGATCTCTGTGTCTCCATCAC
The DNA here is from genome assembly GCF_003597395.2 of Chelonoidis abingdonii. Classification (NCBI taxonomy): domain Eukaryota; kingdom Metazoa; phylum Chordata; order Testudines; family Testudinidae; genus Chelonoidis; species Chelonoidis abingdonii. Next base: position 58,165 of record NC_133788.1, on the reverse strand, counting down.
CTTAAGTTCGCACCTTCGCAAAGGAGGGGCCCAGGCCATCAGTTTCTAGGCGATGGAGTGTCTGGCATTTAGATGCACGGGCCTTTTGCTCTGCCAGATACTTAAGAACAGCCTAGGGAACACCGAGGCAGCAATATAATATTCAGAGAAAAGATAAGGAATATTTCGGGTTCATCACAATTACCTTAAGTGATCTACTCTCATTTTAGTGTGTATGGCAACACCCATTTTTGTCATGGTCTCTTCATATAAAAAAATTCCCCTCTCACCCCTATGGGTAGTATGTGTATTCCTCAACCTCGGGTCCTCTACCAGAGGCCTGGGAGTTTGAGGGTTCTGCGCAGTATCTTAGCTCTTCCTAGCACTGCACTCTTCTGGACAGAGAGCTCCGATGTTGTTCCTGGGATCTGTTGGAGCCATTCAGCCAGGTTAGGAGTCACAGTCCCGAGTGCTCCTACCACCACTGGGACCACTTTGGCCTTCACTTTCCACATCCTCTCTAGTTCCTCTTTCAGGCACTTGTACTTCTCCAGCTTCTCATATTCCTTCTTCCTGATGTTGGTGTCACTTGGTACTACTATATCTATCACCACCTCTGTTTTCTGTTCCTTGTCTATTACTACGATGTCTGGTTGATTGGCCAGTACCTGTGTTCGTCTGGATCTGGAAGTCTCACAGAATCTTAGCCGTGCTATTCTCCACAACCTTCTGTGGAATCTCCCATCTGGTCTTGGGAGGGTCTAGCCCATACGCTGTGCAGATGTTCCTATACACAATGCCAGCCACTTGGTTGTGCCGTTCAGTGTATGCTGTTCCTGCCTGCATCTTACATCCTGCCACTATGTGTTGGACTGTCTCTGAGGCCTCTCTGCACAGTCTGCACCTTGGGTCCTCTCTAGTGTGGTAGACCCCTACTTCAATGGATCTGGTGCTCAGTGCCTGTTCCTGTGCTGCTATGATCAGTGCCTCAGTGCTGTCTTTTAGTCCAGCCCTTTCCAGCCACTGTAGGATTTCCTTATGTCAGCCACCTCAGCTATCTGTCGATGGTACATCCCATGCAGGGTCTTACTTCTGCTTGGTCTTCCTTCCATGTCTGCTGCTGCCTCAGACATTCTCTCAGCAGCTCATCTTTGGGGGCCATCTTACTGATGTACTCCTGGATGTTCCGGGTTTCATCCAGGACAGTGGCTTTGACGCTCAGCAAGCTCCGCCCACCTTCTTTCCGGCTGGTATACAGTCTCTGGGTGTTGGACATGGGGTGGAAACCTCCGTGCATTGTGAGGAGCTTCCGTATCTTCACATCGGCAGCTACCAAGTCCTCCTTTAGCCAGCTCACTATACCAGCAGGGTGTCTGATGACCAGCGGGGCGTACCTGTTGATGGCGTGGATGTTGTGGCTCTTCAGGTCCTGTCTTATCCTTTGGTGATACTTGGATTTTGCTGTCTTCCTTGCCTCCTTATCGTAGTTTCCACGTGACTGTGGGACCCCGAGTACTTGTAGCTGGTCTTGACTATCTTCCCTCTCGTCACTACGATCCGGCCACACGTCTCCAGTCCGAATGACATCCTGAAATCCTCGCTGTAGATCCGCGTCAGGTGGATTAGAGAGTCGATGTCGCGTTCATTCTTAGCATACAGCTTGATGTCATCCATGTAGAGGAGGTGGCTGATGGTAGTCCCACTGCTGAACCTGTACCCGTATCCAGGCCGTGTGATTATCTGGTTGAGGGAGGTTTAAGGCTGTAGAGAACAGCAGCGGGGACAGTGCATCACCTTGTAATATGCCGCACTTGATGGCCACTTGTGCAAGCTGCCTTGAGTTGACTTCAGTGTTGTCTTCCATAGTCCCATTGAGTTCTTGAGGAAGGTCCTTAGTGTTCTGTTGACTTTGTATTGCGCCAGACATTCACAGATCTATGTGTGCGGCATTGAGTCGTAGGCTTTCCTGTAGTCAATCCAGGCTGTGCTCAGATTAGTCTGTCTAGACCTTGAGTCTTGGGCGACTGCTCTATCTATGAGCAACTGGTGTTTTGAGCCTCTGGTGTCCTTCCCAATGCCCTTCTGAGCAGAGCTCATGTACTGGCCGATATGATCCTGTAGCTTGGTGGAAATGATTCCTGGTAGGACTTTCCATGTTGTAGGGGGCAGGGTATTGGCCGCGTCTGTTCCCTTGCCGGGGACTTTCATGACAAGCACTGTCCTTCCTTGTGTAAGGCATTCACTCTCTTTGTTTAATCACAATAGCAGATCTTATGATGGCCATTCTGCAGCAAAAAAACTTCAGGAGCAAAGTTCAAAGAGAAGCTGCTGAGCTTCAGTTCATCTGCAAATTTGACACCATCAGCTCAGAATTAAAAAAAGACTATGAATGGCTTGCCAACTGCAAAACCAGTTTCTGCTCCCTTGGTTTTTCACACCTCAGCTGCTAGAAGAGGGCCTCTCTGATTGAACTAACCTCCTTATCTCTAGCCTGCTTCTTACTTGCATATGTACACGTGGCCCTGGAAATTTCCACTACATGCATCCGACTAAGTGGATAGACACCCACAAAACCTCATGCTCCAAAACCTGTGTTAGTCTACAAGGTGCCACAGATTCTTTGCTGCTTTTACGTATCCAAGAGTAACACAGCTAACCCTCTGATACTCTTACAACATGTACGCTATCCTTAGTGTAACAATATGTCCCCTCTTGTATTAAGTTTGGACACTCTGGTTCTCTTCTCCAGTCCCAAGGAAGACCTCTGAGAAGTATAAAAGCTTGTGGGTTCCACCAGCAGCAGTTGCTGCAATAAAAGATGTTACCTCACGTACCTTGTCTCTCTCAAAATCTTGACAAGCCTTGCTGGATAGGATACTCATTTTCCACCTAACTTTAATCTTCAAGTATTCTTCTGTGCTCTTTGTCTGGTCACCATGTGTATGTAGACAACAATAAAATTTAGGAGGCGATCTCAAAGTGATTTATGAAGCAGCATCGGTATCATCCACTACATTTTCCAGATTGCACAGAGAGGGGAAATGACTGGTCTGAGGTCACACAGCTGCTCAGAGGAACAGCACTCGTGTACTGAGTCCCAATCCCTTATTCTTGTTGCAATGACTGAGGAAGAATGTGTCACTCATTCAAATTCGATGCACCCCTACAATTAGGGACTGAATGGCTAGGAAGCAATTTTGTAGAAAAGGACCTAGGGATAACAGTGGACGAGAAGCTGTGTACGAGTCAACAGTATGCTTTTGTTTCCAAGAATGCTCACAGCATTTTGGGCTGTAGAAACAGGAGCACTGCACCAAATCAAGAGATGTGATCATTCCTCTCTATTCAACATTGGTGAGGCCTCATCTGGAGTATTAAGTCCAGTTTTGGACTCCACAGTACAAGAAGGATGTGGAAAAATTCGAAAAAGTCCAGTGATGGGCAACAATAATGATTAGGAGGCTGGAGCACATGATTTATGAGGCGAGGTTGAGGGAACTGGGATTGTTTAGGCTGCCAAAGAGAAGAATGAGGGGATTTGATAGCTGCTTTCAACTACTTGAAAGAGGGTTTCAAAGAGGATGGATTTGGACTGTTTTCAGTGGTATCAGATGGCAGAACGAGGGAATGATGCTCTCAAGCTGCAGTGGGGGAGGATTAGGTTGTATACTAGGGAAAAAAATTTCCCTAGGAGGGTGGTGAAGCACTGGAATGGATTAACTAGGGAGGTAGTGGAATCTCCTTCCTTAGAGGTTTTTAAGGTCGGGCTTGACAAAGTTTTGGCTGGAATGATTTAGTTGGGGAGTGGTCCTGCTTTGAGCAGGGGGTTGGACTAGATGACCTCCTGAGGTCCCTTCCTACCCTGATATTCTATGATTCTAACCTGGGAGACTCAGCTGAGATCCCTGCTTTGCCACTGATTTCCTGTGTGATCTTGGGCACATCAGTCTCTCTGGGCCTCAGTTCCCATCTGTAACAAGAGTATAATAACACAGCCCTGCCTTATGGCGATGGGGTGAGGATAAATACAGTAAAGAAATAGGGGTTAAAACAGAGAGAGTTCGACATATTTGTATTTTCTGAAAATTTTGACTTTTTCTCAAAACAATTCTAAAGCTGGACATTTTTGTCTGAAAAATTACAGAAACTATTAAAATAAATTTAAAAATTGACTTTTCAGCCAAAACATTTCTTTTTCCAGATTTTCTTTCTTTGAAAAAAGCTGAAAAATTGCAAGCACAGTAGAGCCTTCTTTGATTTTTTTTTTAGTGAGTCCTGCAATTTTCTATTGGAAAAGGTTTTGATGGAACATTTCTGAACCTTCCTGGCTCAGATACTGCAATCATGGCAGACAGGTAGACACACTCTAGATAGATTGAATGCTGAAAAAATGGGACTTTTTTTGTTCTGGTCATCTTTAGCGTTGAGTTATGTCGGTTCCCTCACTTAGACGAAATCACGAAGCTTTTTTTATTATCATTTAAATTCTTTTTGGGCACCATTTAGTCTGGTGCCTGAATGGGAACTGAGTTCTTCTGAAAATTCTGGCCTAAAGGGTAAGTGTGACAGAATACTCTGTAGCTGTTAATTTCAGAAAGGGGGACTACACAAAAATGAGGTTTAGTGAAAGCGAAAATAAAAGATACAGTATCAAATGTAAAGTCCCTATAAGCTGCGTGGAAACTTTTTAAAGACATCGTAATGGAGGCTCAACTTAACTATATACCGTAATTTAAAAAATACAGTAGGAGAACTGAAAAAGAGCCACCGTGGTTAAACAACAAAGTAAAAGAAGCAGTGAGAGGCAAAAAGACATCCTTTAGAAAGTGGAAGATAAATCCTAATGAGGAAAATACAAAAGAGCATAAACTCTGGCAACTGAAGTTTAAACATATATTTAGAAATAACAAAAAAGAATTTCAAGACCAGCTAGCCAAAGACTCCAATAGCAATAGCCAAAAAAGCTTTCAAATACATCAGAGGCAGAACGCCTGCTAAACAACAGCTGGGGGAAGAAGTTACATCAAATGTGAAGAACCAGTGTTGATAAGGCTAATTCGATCAGGGTGGGTGTAGTCCACTCCCAATAATTGATGTGGAGGTGTCAATTCGAGGAGCGGCAAAGCTGCTTTTGTAGTGAGCCAGCCATTCCCAGTCCCTATTCAAGCCCAAATTAATGGTGTTAAATTTGCAAATGAATTTTTGTTCTGCTGTTTCTCTTTGAAGTCTGTTTCCGGAGGTTTTTTTATTCAAGCATGGTTACTTTTAAATCTGTTATAGAATGTTCAGGAAGATTGAAGTGTTCTCCTATGCCTTTTGTATGTTACCATTGCTGATGTCCAATTTGTGTCCATTTATTCTTTTAGGTAGAAGAATAAATCATCCCAGCCAAGACTTTGTCCACTTCCCTAGGTAACCCATTCCAACGCTTAACCACTGTACTAGTTAAATACACCGTTTAGAACAAAAGGACCGCAGATAAGTAATTTACATCAGTGTTTAGAAATTTTATTAAGACGATGTTAAGAAAAAGTGAACAGTAAAGAGTTTAAGCATAGAAGTTTCTGGTTATCAGGGAATAACATACAGATGGAGGGTGCAAAATGTGGTTTAAGATCTGATTACTAAGGAAAACATAATCTGCACTATCCCTGACTGGAGGTAAAAGGTTGATGGGTCGAAGTACAGACATTGAGGTATGGGGGTATGAAGTTCATAAAGTGGCTATCTTCGGATGTGGAGTATAAAAAGAGGATATGATGACAAGGATGGATTGGCCCTCATTTGGTGAGATGTAATATTCAGGGAGTTTACGGTTCCAGTTCATATGATCCAACAGAGAAAATCTCTTGGTGCCTTTCTCGTAGTCGAAGAACGATGTCACTCTGGCTTTTGCCTCCTGGTACTGTTGGTGGCCGGTGATGTGCTCGATGTAGATGTCCCTGGACCATTGGATGGTGTCTGAGACCATGAAGCGCCGCATGAGCCGTGCGTAGTGTCGACTGATCCCAAAAGTTCATAGCACATGCTAATTGCAGGTGTCCCAGGCACTCAGGATAACCCACAGACTTTGGGCCAGAACATCATCAGTATTATACTGGTTCAGTCAGTGAGTCTACGCTGCACTGGTTCTGGTCTAGCTGAGTTGGAAAATATGACCCTTACATCTCTATCATCCTCACTTTTTCCAGGGTGCTGTCAGCCAAATCTGGATCCTTGTGTGCACTGGCCATTGGACAAATCCTGCTATCTTAGACGTGAGTGGCTAGAAAACTTTGACTTCAAAGGGATCCAATTTTGGCCTCATTATTCCAAGTCAGCTTTTCTTTAGGAAATCCTGGGAAAAGATTTCATTCAGAACAGCCTTTCCACCACAGCACCAATGACACAGCTGTTACATAATCATTTAAGTTAAAATCATAAAAAGATTCCTTCCTGACGCTCTTTGTTCCCCAACATATGTTTAACAATACAATAATACCTCAAAAGTATATACATAATCATCTCAGCAGGAACTCAGCCAGGCAGAAACGTCTTTTGCCCTCTTTTATCATTGTGGGAAGCAAACGTTCTGTGCGCTCAGAAAAACTTAATCAAAGAGATGATATATGGGCCCCACACGGACCCCATGAGAATGTCGGAGAACTCCCTCACACTTTCCCCCATATCCTGGCACCTCAGTGCGCCGTATCCAGGGGAAGCATGGACAGAGTTAAAATGGCGTGGCTCCTGTCATAAACAGATAGCTAAGGGTTAATGTTTCTTTTACCTGTAAAGGGTTAACAAAGGGAACAAAACACATGATCAGAGGACCAATCAGGAAACAAGTTTCTTAAAAGCTCAGCGAGGGAATGTTTGGCTGTGTGTCCCTTTGTCTGGTCTCCGGTCTGTCTCTCGGCTATGAGAGAGATCTTTATATCTTCAAGCTTCTAATCTTCAGCAAAATAAGCAATCATAAGATAAGAGGGAAAGTTCTCTCATGGATTGGTAACTGGTTAAAAGCTAGAAAGAAAGGGTGGGAATAAATAGTAAGTTTTCAGACTGGAGGGAGGTAAATAGTGGTGTCCCTCAGGGATCTGTACTGAACCCAGTCCTATTTAACATATTCATAAACGATTTGGAAAAAGGAGTAACCAGTTAGAGGGCAAAATTTACAGATGATACAAAACTACTCAAGATAGTTAAGTCGCTGGCAGACTGTGAAGAGCTACAAAAGGATTTCACAAAACTGGATGAGTAGGCAATAAAATGGGAGATGAAAAATGCAAACGAAATATTCGGAAAATATAATCCTAAGTATATATATATACAATGTATTGGGTCTAAATTAGCTGTAACCACTCAAGAAAGAGATCTAGGATTCATTGTGGATAGTTTTCTGAAATCACCCACTCAATGTACAGCGGCAGTTAAAAAAGCGAAGAGAATGTTGAGAATCATCAAGAAAGGGATAGATAATAAGACAGAAAATATCATATTGCCTCTATATAAATCCATGGTACACCCGCACCTTGAATTCTGCATGCAGCTGTGGTCGCCCCATCTCAAAAAAGATATATTGGAATTGGAAAAGGTTCAGAAAAGGGCAACAAAAATGATTAAGGATATAGAACAGCCTCCGTAGGATGAGAGATTAAGACTGAGACTTCTCAGCTTGGAAAAGAAGTGACTTAGGAGAGATATGACAGAGGTGTATAAAATCCTGAGTGGTATAGAGAAAGTAAATAAGGAAGTGTTATTTACTCCTTCTCATAATAGAAGAACAAGGGGCCACCAAATGAAATTAATAGGTAGACGTTTTAAAACAAACATAAGAAAGTATTTTTTCATGCAATGCACTGTCAATCCCTGGGAATCCTTGCCAGACAGTGTTGTGAAGACCAATTCTAAAACAGGATTCAAAAGGGAGCTAGATAGGTTAATGGAAGATAGGTCCATCAATTGCCATTATCTAGGACGGGCAGGACTGATATCCCAACCTCTTTTTGCCAGAAGCTGAGATTGGGTGACAGGGCATGGATCACTTAATAATAATCTATATCTTCATTCCATTTGGGGCAGCTGCCATTGGCCACTGTCAGAGACCAGATACTGGGCTTGCTGGACCTTTGGTCTGAGCCAGTATGGTTGTTCTTATGGGCGTATCTCTCTGTCTGTCTATCTTATCACCTGCTATCACATATATACTGGATGGCATACGGAACTCCGATCAGTGCATGTGATGGCACTTTTCCAATTACACCAAGGTTAGAACAAAATGACCCCAGACAAGTTACTTACACCAGTGTTTATATTACTATTGACTGTAGCCCAGAGACTTTGGGCCAGAACATCCTCAGTATTATAGTGGTGATGTCAGTGGATCTGTTCTGCACTTGTGTTGGTCTAGCTGAGTTGGAAAATGTGACCGTTACATCTCTGTCAACCTCAGTTTTTCAGGGTGCTGTCAGCCAAATCTGGATCCTTATGTGTACTGGCCGTTGGCCAAATCCTGATCTCTTTGAAGTCATGGCTAGACCCCAGTAAGTTGAATGGGATGCAATTTTGGCCTCATTATTCTGAGTCAGATTTTCTTTAGGACACACTGGAAAAAGTTTCTCTTCAGAGCAGCCTTTCTACCACAGCACCAAGGACACATCTTTTAAATAATTGTTTAATTTAAAGCGATAAAAACATGCCTCATTCTGTTTCCTTATTCTCCAACACATCATTAATAATACCATAATATCCCAACAATACAAACATAAACATTTAAGCAGGCATGCAAACATGCAGAAATCTCTTTTGCACACTTTTATCATTGTGGGGAGCAAAGCTTCAGTGTTTTCAGAACAAAACCATCAAAGAGATGATATATGGGGACTCCTGTCGAACCAAATACTTTGTTCTTGGGCCATTCCAACTCCAAACCCACCTGGAACAAAGAAATAAATCAAACCACTAACCAGCCAGCTAAAGAAAAATAAATTAAAATACAGAGAAACAAACAACATGTGCGTTGATACCTCAATCTGTGTTCTTATCTCTCAAAGTAAGAAAAGCCAGAGACCGCACTAAGGACTTTTGCTACGGCTAGTGCTATTATGTGCAAGGTGCTCATATAGCATGCTGATGGAGAACAGTATATACACACCAGATAGATAGATAGATAGATAGATAGATAGATAGATAGATAGATAATGTTCTTATTTACTTTCCTGTAAATGTATAATAACTCTTTTTTTCTCTTCAGTCGTGTTTGTCTGGATTTTTACTAGTGTAAATACCCAATTCTGCATGAAGAGATGGCATGTTATGTTCTCATGGAGAAAATAATATAATCATATAATTATATTTCTAAAGAAACACAGACTGAAATCATGATCAAAAGATAAATATGGACATTTAATTCCCAATAAATAACCTCCAACCTATCAGTTTATTCAGTGCACCAACACAGAATAGAGAACAGCCACCAAGAGATTCTGAATTGATGGAGAGCTGGAATGGGTTTCAGATATGCAAAAATGGGAGTACAAAGGAACAAAGAGACCACAATGAGGTGAGGAAGGCACGTAGAGAAGGCTTTATATTGGTCCTGCTCAGAGGGGATTCTCACCACTGTGGTGAAGATCTGAACATATGACACAATTATGAAAACAAAGCAACTTAACCATAAGAATAAACTAAAAATGAGAAACTGAAGTTCACTGAGGTCTGAGCCAGAGCAGGTGATTTTTGAGGAGCTGGGGGATTTCACAGAACAACTGATCTACCATCTTGCGCGACAAAGGGATATTGCACATGTGTTTCCAGTGTGACTGCAGAGTAAAGAATAACACTGATCCAGGCACTGGCTGCCATTTGGACACAAGATCTCCTCTTCATCACAGTCTCATAGTGCAGTGGTTGGCAGATGGCAAGTATTGATTATACACCATTACGGTCAGTATGGCGTAATCTGCTGAAGCAAAGAAGGCAAAGAGAAAGACTTGGGGAACGCACCCAAAATAAGAAATCCATCTGGTGTTCATGAGGGAGATGGCCATAGATTTGGGGATGATGACACAGACGGAACTGGGTGTGAAGGTTGCCGTCAAAGGCTATGGCTGTGATAATGAGAAGGTTCCCAGCAGGGATATCAGGTAAAGCAGTAGAAACACCACAAAGTGTAAAATCTGAAGTTCCTGAATGTCAGAGAATCCCAGGAGAAAGAACTCGGTTACAGCGCTTTGGTAGGACATTTTCTTTGTCAATACATCGTGTGATGGCTGTGGAGGGAATAAGAAGGACAATGATAAGCATTAGAGTGACGGAGAGAATGACCCTCTTTCTACTTACCCTTATACCTCATTATATGAATGTCAAAGGTACACAGAACTCGTTACTTGCAATGGTTAGGTATTGTTAGAGCTTCTTGCCTCTGACAATTAATCAATCTTTTATTGCACGAATGTAAATTGGATCAGCTCCTTTAAAGTTAATGGAGCTTTGTCACTTTACCCCGTCTGAGGATTTGGCCCAAGGTGTGGTTTGATAAAATGCAGTGTGAAGAATGGAACAAAGCACACTCCAAACCCAAATGTTTTTCCACAGATAGTCCCTCTATTGTGACGATCACTAAGCTCACAGTTTGGTCATGAAATTAATAGATTAAAATGCCAACACAGCGTGATTCCCACTTTGCAGAGCAATATGACATAGACTTCTCCAGCATCGTAAGTAGCAGCTCATCTGTAATGTTTCTAGCCCAGGCTCTGTGCTTAGATGGCCAGCTGCCTGCTTCCAAACTGATTTATGGCAAAAACTCCCAGCTGCACTTCTACCTGCGTGTAACAATGGACTAGCAGCATCCCTCCATCATTGCTAAGTTGTATCGTTTACTGTGTGCAGCGCAGTGCAGTGCAGTGGCTGTCACGATAGCGGGGCTCTGTTCTTGTGTCTACCAGTGACCTGCTGTGTGACTTTGGACAAGTCATTTCCCCTCTTTCTGCCTCTGTTCCCCACCCCTTCTCTGCTGTGTCTGCTAGGACTGTAAGGGCTTTCGGAAAAGGGCCGGGGCAGATTTTCAAAGGCATTGGCACCTAGTGGGATTCTCAAAACATCTAGGCCCTCAACACCCTTTGAAATCAATGAGTTGTGCGGTCCTAAGTCCTTCTGAAAATCCCACTAGGTGCCGAAATAACTTTGGAAACATGGTCCCGTGTCTTGATATGTGTAAGTTCTGCACACTCGTTTACACCATATATACTCAGCCAGCAGCAGTGTGAAGCTGGGCCAGGAGTTCAGGGTTCTACTCCCAGTGAGCTCCCGTATGTCCTTGAACAGGGTCAGGGTAGACAAGGTTTGATTGCTTTGTTCGACTCTAACTCAGGGTTAAAAGGGGATAGTCTCTATAAAAGAGTCTCTGCACTATCAGCTTTACCAGTTATTCAATTATTACCTTCTTGCAACTATGCCTTCCAAAGAGAAATCACACAGATGCAATAGAATAAATGGACCCAAAATTAATACATTATCAGAGAATATTAATGATCCTCAACATATTTAAAGTTTAAGGCTACTTGGAAATTTTTAGCTGTGTCTTTTATAATCGAGATTGTTTTTTCAGCTAAATAACAACAAAGCTCAGACTTCCTCTGCTTTTCTCAAACATTTTGGGTTTATTGATTAAAGAATCTGAAAACTGAAAAAAACACATTTTTGATGCGATTAAAAAAAATCCAGTTTTCAGTAAAAAGTTTTCATTTGGCAAAAATTAAAAAAAAATAGATTTTGCATTTTCAGGGAAAGTCAATCTTTTTCTGAGAGGCAGAAAAATTCCTATCAGCAGTAGATAATTGATTAAACTAAGAGTAAAGTCTTAATGTGTTCATATTGTAATTCATATTTATCGTCTTATTTTCCTTCTGTATGTTGATCCCCAAACATATTTAATTGAAATAATAAACTTACAGTGCTGATCTTTGTGGATTTTTCCCCCATCATATGACGCATTAGTCATCCAGCACCAGGATTCTTTGCTCAATATCTATCTATATACCACCTAGAAGCTAAAAACCAAGGTATCTGAGTGTCCTTTCACCCCTCACTCTGTGACAAATCGAGACTCTGTTGCTTTCTGCAGCCGAGATATGTGTAGCTGGCTTTGATTTGCTCTGTATAAAAAGTATAAAAGCACTGATACTGTCGGAAGATGATTTATTCATGTCTATTTTCCAAGGGCTAGTGGGACTTATTCCCTGGAGCCCTGCACAGCTCAGCAGCAAAGGCACAGAGGCAACTGCATAGATGCGTGGGTGATAAAGCCAAAAGGGTCCTTCTAATCCTCTAATCTGATCCCCTGCCTAGCACAGGGCCTACGCTCTACACCAGGGTTTCTTGATTCCAGCGCAGCTTGTGTCTTATCTGCAGGCCAGAATTCCAAATGGATTTTAAGGCCTCTAATTAGATGGAGACAGGCACTGACTAGCATTTATCAATGCTCCTATCTGAGCTAAGTGCCTAAATCTCATGGGCATTCAATGGGATTGGGTGCCTAAACTATTGGTGCTATTGTAAATCCCAGTAGGCACCTATCAGCTTCTTTAGGTGTCTAAGGCCCTTTGTAATCCTGGCTCTGCCTCTATTTTGTTGACTTCCAAAGCCTGGGCTTCTCTGCAATTCCAGAAAATGACATCAGGGATTTGCAAAAGAGCCTAACGGAGTAACGTATGTATAACGTGGGCTTCTAACTGCCCAAGGCTCCCTTAAGAATCGCAAGCTCACATGATAGCATATAGAGCAGTTAGCAGTTGCTAGAGAAAGGAGGTCAACACACCGAAAGCGCATGTGATCTGACTGACTATGCACTGTATTACCTCAATTCTCTGTGCCTCCGGTTACCAAAACAATTAGCCTGAGGGATATTAACTGATATGGGAAGAACAATTCATAAAGTCATTTATTTAGAGCTGATCCATGATTCAGTTTTGTTTGAGGTTTTCATGTAATGGTATTCTTTCCCCACTCTAAACCTTAGAGTCCAAAAATGGGGGTACCAACATGAATGCCTCTAAGCTTAAATACCAGCTTAGAGCTTGTATGCTGCCTCCAACCATGACTTGGAGTGGAGTGGAGGGGAGCGGCCTCTGGTTTCCCCAAAACCTACCCTGGGGACGCCAAGACCGAGATCCCCTGGATCTTGACACAAGGAAACTAAATCGTTTCCTTTACCATTGCCTCTCCCAAGCTTCTCCTCCCTGAATCCAGGGAGCAGAAGCTTGGGAGAGGCAATGGTGAAGATCACTGTGATTCAAATTTCTTGAATATTAAAACAAAGTGGAATTCCACCCCTATCGCCTGCCTTCTCCCACCAATTTCCTGGTGAGTACCGAATCAATACCTTATCCTTAACAAGGGGAAAAAAATAAATTAGGTCTTTAAAAAGAAAAAGTTTTAATTAAAGAAAGAAAAAAGTAAGAAATCTCTGTAAATTCAAGATGTAATATTGCAGAGTCTTTCAGCTTATAGATACTAGAGAGAAAACATCCCCCTCCAGCACACTACAAATTAAAATACTTCCAGCAAACTACATATCTGCAGATAAAGAAAACAATCAAAAAGACTAAAACTGCCTTTATCCAGGTACTTACTAAAATTAGAACAGAAGAGATTTTTTCAGAAAGATTGGAGGAATCTGCTTACATGTGTGGTCCCTCTCAGAACGCAGAGAGAGAACACGGACAAAGATCAAAGAAGACACACAAAAGCTTCCCTCCACCCGTTTGAAAGTATCTTGTATCCTGATTGGTCCTCTGGTCAGGTGTTCCAAGTTCACTGTTTGTAAATCGTTTAGAGGTGAAAGAAACATTAACCCTTAACTAGCTATTTATGACAGAGTTTTTAATGAATTTTCACAGATCTGGATGAAATATTTGTCAAGTAATTTTTTTAAAGAAGATTTTCCTTGTTTTCCATAGGAACATAGGAATTGCCAGAGACCAGTGCCCTGGGTCTGACTGGGACCAGCCCCAGATGATGCAGCACCCGTCTGGAGCAAAGGTTGGAGAGTGAGGAGATCTTCTCCCCGTGCAGGAGCTGCAGCATTGACTGCCTGATTCTGCAGAGAGCCTGAGACAGTGGCTTTAGTAGAGGGGAACTGCCCCACACGTCACCATGGGGTTTCAACTCCCAGCCCCACTTCTCTGAGGACCCCAACAACCCTACCCCACCAGGGGGCTCAGTGTGCAGGGGGAGGGGAAGAGCACAGCAGTCCTGACCCCATCACCCAAGCAGATACACCCTGGATGGGAATGTAAGGACTGGGGAGACCACAATTGCCCCTGCCTGTCTGTGGGCACCTTGCTGATGCCAATGGGTCGGGAAGAGTCACCTACTGTCTCTTCTGGGAGGGAGCTGGGGTTCTATGCCACTGTCCCACCCACCACTGACACTCCATGTGGGCCCAGGGTCAAGGCAGAGCCCCATGCACGACCCTGGAGTGTCTTGACCCAGCCCTGCGAGTCAGCAGAGCTTTATGTGACTAATTCTGCCTCTTTCCAAAGGATGATGGAACAGCCCTGCTCAGGGAAGTGATTCTTGGAGGCACAATAAAGTAGGTTTCCTGTAAGTTACTGGCGGGTTGGAGACCTGCACCATAGTGGTTTAATTCATTATCTTATCTAAAGTAACCTTAAAGATTCTTGTAATCCATGCCAATATCTCACCCTGTTGAGCTCTTTGTCTCAGTGAGACGTGTGGCAATGAGTTCCCAAGGTCAACGGATTTATGAGCTCTTCCGGAGAGCTTCTTTAACGTTTTCTATCTAAACGTTTTGTTGGTCAGAAAATGCCATTTCATCAAAAAAAAACTTTTCTCAGGAAAGCGTTGGATTGGATGAACCTTCTGTTTAATTTTTACTTGTTAAAGGCGCAAAAATCGCTGAAATATCTTGTTCTGAGATTTTCCAGCTTAAAATATTTTTTTCATTTTGATGTCTCAGTTAATTAATACTAAAGAAAAGGTTAAAATAATTAAAAAGGTCAAAATCGAAGCAAAACGTTCCTCTGGAGCATGGCGCGCGTTGCCTGGTGGGACCCATTGGCTATGCCACAACTGATCAGTTCCCTGTCTTGGACACTAGCGGCATCTCCGTCTCTCCCAGTCTTTGTCTATGGCGAGCGTGTATTCTGCTGAGGACTGAAATATTTTAATTTAACTAAAGTCTTTGGAATCAAGATGGGGGTAACTGAGTGAAGTTAAATAGCCTGTGATATACACAAGGTCAGAAGAGATGATCGAATGGCCCTTCTGGCCTTAAAACTCTGTGAAACTATGAAAATTATCAAAACAAAATGTTTCCATTGACTGAATGTATTAATTTGTTTATTTTTAGATTATCTCTTAATCTCTCAATACTTAAACATCCAGGGTAACAGTTCCCTCATCACCAAAGTTTCTGACTTTAGCATAAGCAATACCAAGATCTTGGTGTCACTGGCATGCACAACCCCCTCTGCTTGCGTTCTTAGAGAAGTTTAAGTGAGTTAGGAGGAGAACAACCAACAGAACGTTTACTTCTGAAATGATCAAAGATCTTTGTAAGACTAGCCCTGTCTCACAAGGCTTTTCCTTAGAGAGCAGCACTATTCTGCTCTGATCTGTAAGATATTAACTCTGGAGGAGGCTGGCGCCAGGAAAAGAAAACTGGTAAAAGCCCAGGGAAGCGCCCTTCTCTGTAGATGAAGCCTGAATCAGATTCCCTGTATCCACCTGCCTTGTCTTATCTTGAAAATCAAAGCCCAAGAGTGGATGTGAGGTCCAGAAGGTGTCCATAGCAGGGTAGAAATTGAACCCAGCTCCCCAGAATCCAAAGCCAGAGATTTACCCACAAAGCCATCCTCCCTCTCTCCCCACAGCAATACAGTACTAACCTTTAAGAATGAGATTTTTAGTGTTGATTAACATGCTTTGCAGGAAACAAAATATCCTGCAGAAATTGAGGTTTTTCTCAAAACCCAAACACTGAGGAGGAAACTTTCTTATTCCATTTTTATTAACACAAAATTTGAAATAGACATATCATTTCTTACTTTTTGAAGTGTTAGAAAAGTAAGAGAAAATGTTTCCCCACTCCCTGCCACATACGACTTTCTCAGATATTTTTATTTTCCTTTCATTTTTACCTTTGCAGAAAATGAGGTTAAAAAAAAAGGAGAGACAAAACTGGGTCATGGAGAGACTGAAAGTGGCATAGCCAAGCAGAGAGTGCACCGGCAAATAATTCAGAAAAGCTATCTTCTAGTCCTGGCTCTGCAAGTTGTCTCCCAGTTAATTGGACAACTTGCTTCTCCTCTTTTGCCTTCAGTTTGCCCGTCTGTAAAACCAGGATGATAGTGTCTTATGATGCAAGGTCCTTTGAGATAGAGGAAAAAGCTATATAAAGAGATAAATATTATAAAAATTGAAAAAGTTTTCCTGTTTGCTTCCCAGAAAACGGAAACAAGGTGAAAATTGCAATTAGAACTTTGATATTTGAAAAAAAAATGGCTAAAATTGGAATGAAAACTTGGATTTGAATAGCAGTGAAATCCAAAGTTTCATTTTCTTTGCTTTAGAAAATAAACCATTTTTTTAAGATCAAAACAAAACAAATATTTCATTGGTGTGCTTTGTTTTAAAAAAATGAGTCTTTCAATCAGCTCTAGAGATTTTCAATAATGATAATGGAAGTTCAGCATCCATAATTCAAGGCAGCTTTGAATATTTCACTTTAGATAAAAAGCTGGAAACCTTTATTTGTTGTCCAGTGCTAACGGTACCTGGTGACAGAACAAGGAGTAATGGTCTCAAGATGCAGTGAGGGAGGTTTAGGTTGGATATTAGGAAAACTATTTCACTATGAGGGTGGTGAAGCACTGGAATGCGTTATCTACGGAGACGGTGGAATCGCCTTCCTTAGAGATTTTTAAGGTCATGCTTGAGAAAGCCCTGGCTAGGATGATTTAGTTGGGAATTAGTCCTGCTTTGAGCAAGGTGTTGGAACAGATGACCTCCTGACGTCCCTTCCAACCTTGATATTCTATGATCCACATTCTTCCCAACCCTGAACTTCTAGGTCCCCATCAGGAATCTGGGGATCACGGGAGTGCTTCACGATCAGGGCTGCAGGGCGGTTAATGGAAACAATGGTTGGCTGAGGGCTTGTTTGGATTAGTAGTCCACTCCTCTTTCTCTCCCAAGGATCCCAGAACTGGAGACAATCAGTAGTGGAGCTCTTAAGTTTCACTGAGGAAGAGTTATGCACTATTGGGGCAAAAGAGACCGTGTGAAATTTAGCAAATAAAGGTAATTCCCAAACAAATATTTTTTAGAGGTGGAGTTTAATATTAATTTATTATCAATAATGCACCAGAATTACATCATAATTATTATCATCACTCTCTCCTCTGGAGGCACATTTTATAGCTAATATATGGAGAAGAACCTCACCGTCCCAGTAACAGAATTTGTTCTCTGGGGCCTCACTCAAAGTCCTGAGCTGCAGCCTTTCCTCTCTATTTTTTTATATAGTCTATGTGAGCACTTGGCTCTGGAAATTTTATCATCGTCACAGTTGTGATCAGTGACCATCAGCTTCACACTGTGATCCTTCCACACTGTACTTCTTGAACAGCTCTTCACTCCCTGTGTATCAGAATTTGGTTTTCAGGTCCAAAAGTGAATTATAATTATCTATAGTCCTGTAAGCAGTGCTTAATTTGTGCTAGGGCTTGACAGGGCTGAGCCGCAGTACTCTATGCTTGTGAATTCGTAGCCCCGGTACCTCTGGGATTGTTACATCAGTTATGAATGTAAAAAAATTGCCAGAATCCGAGCACCTCTTTCATTATAAATTAAGAAGTACCTGTACGATCTCCTGAACCAACACTGCTCTGAGACAAAAGTGACAAGCTAGTTCTGACCGTAATATCTTAAAAAAAGTCAATGATTTTCAGATCATTCGACGGGAATATAAAAAAAAATAAAGGACTGGTATTAAGGGTGACCAGACAGCGAATGTGAAAAAATCAAGATTGGGGTGAGCGGGCGGGGTTAATAGGAGCCTGTACAAGAAAAAGACCCCAAAATCAGGACCGTCCCTATAAAATCAGGACATCTGGTCACCCTAACGGTATTCAACAGAGGTGAGTGGGGACAGAGGGTGGTGAGGGCGAGGCTATCCTGGCATCCTTGAGAGCAGCATGTAATGGGAACAGGGATCACTGACGGCAGCAGGTTGAACGATAAGAGGATGCTCAGTGTTTAAGTTGGGCAAAGTGCTATAAGGATACCGCACTCTTTTTCCCTTGCTCAGTGACTATCCGCTGCCATCATGAATGACTGTGAATTGCCAATATGAATGGCAGTATGTAGTTTTTGGCCTGGGTGATATAGAGTATTGCTCTACTGCTTGATTGGCGATGTGGTCCCCTCAGAACGGGGAGACACAACGTCATATTCCTGCTCTATTGGAACTTTAATTATTTATAAAAGAAATATTGAACAGCTTCAATAGGCAAGACTAAGAACTCAGGCAAGACTACCGCATTGCCCAGTGTCGGGGTGTTTTCCTACACTTTCAATTCCTTTATTCTCATTAGATGGGCATTGAGGGGGAATGAATCCAAGTTTCTTAGTTTTTTGATGATTGCCATGACCACTGCGTATGGCTTATGAGGGAGCATCCTACCACTACCACCATGCTGTTTGCCTTCTGTGGTTTTGGAAATATTTTATTTGCTTTTTGCAAAACACTTGAAAGTCTAAACAAAATTTCTCAGATTGATACAGAATGAAACACTTTGCTTTGACATTACCAATGTGTCAGTTTTTTTCGAGGTCAAAACTTCTTGAACTTTTTAATCACCAAAATGTTGGGGGTTTTTTAAAATTATTTTCTGTTTGACTTTAAACTGAGCATTAATTTCAAATTTGTAAACAGCCAATTAACCAAAAAAGTCCATTATTCATCCAATTCTAGTTGTAATGACTTGGCATGATCAGAACCAACAGATTAGATTTCTATTCTAATCTATTCTATTCTAAGCACTAAAAAGGATGTCATCACTGTTGTTACTGAATTGCCTGATATAATTAGGTAGCAGGATGTTCTAACTCAGATGTTTATACCTTGTTAATATAGGTGTCCCCAGGAGCCTGCTGAAGCTCAGTATTGACATTTCAGGTCCCTGATTGTATTTTGGCTACTGAGCCCGAAAGCAGACCAACTTTGGACTTTGATCTTTTTTAATCATATCTCACCAAATGTTACCAATTCCTCAGTAAAGATCTTGGACAATATATATCGAAGGGGCGCATGAGGGATTCAGAAATACAATTTCCCCCTGCTCTAATTGTTGAGATCACTCCCTATCCAGAACTGACATGGAACCAAGAAGCCTTGAATTTTCTCTCTCGTGCTCTAACTCCTTCTTTAGCTCTATCCTTCTCAGTTCCAGGAACAAAAGCCAGCAGTCATTGGCTTTCCTCAGCTTCGGAGGCCAGTCGGATATCCAATTCTTCCACTGTGTCCCAATTAGCCTCAGCACAGGAAGGAATTTTCAAACCCTCTAAAATTTGCATGGCTAGAATAAACACATAAAGAGACTGAAAAATGCCATGAAGTTATTAATCACTCCTCTTGTGAATGAATCCCCAAATCTCCAAAACAATAACTTTCTTCATTGTGCCTACCAAATCTCAAGGGTATTTCAGACACTCTTTGCTCCTACTATCAGATTAACTGGAGGTTAATAAGATGTCTGGGGCTGTGCTCCTTGGGATCAGGTCGTCTCTTGCTGTTCAGGACCACAATGATCAGCTCTGAGGATTGACTTCCCAAGCCATTCTCGATCATTTGGAGGAAGCTGGCTCTGAGATCACAGACACGGCAGGTCATGTTAGGAATTGACTCTTGATTCATAAAACATGCAATGTGATACTAGAGATAGGTACTGTTATTATAAGGAGGTCAGATACTCAGAGACCTCACTGATAAAGAAAGAATGACGTGGTTGGGGAGATAACATTTAACACTCACAGAGTCATCTGACCTCTTCCTGTGCCTATGTCTCTCAGATTAGGTTTCTCCCATGGCAGGGCTGTAAACTGCTCAGATCTGAGAGAGATGTCAGTGGGAGAGTGTGAAGGTGTGAATGACAGTGAGAAAGAGCCAGGAAAGTGTCCGGATATGCAGATAAAAACCACAGTGAGATTCCCGTTGTGGAATTGCTTTTATAAAAGCTTATCTGTTTTAGTTGTCTAGTAGTGTTTGGGATTTCAAAGCTATCAGAATTTCAACAGGAGCTGGGCACCTAAATCCCTTAGTCTCCTTGGGAACTCTCAACCTAAAAGTGCCTGAAATGTTCAAAAGTTACGTGTCTAACAGAGATCGAGGTGCAGCCCATGCGAATACAGTGTGCCTCTCTATTTGATTGGCATGAGCATGGACAGAGATTTATGGTTCTCCTAGAGTAGCTGACCTAACAGCTGTGGTCACTTAATTTGACTCATGCTTTTAAATCAAGATACCTTGAGTTCAGTCCTTGGACATGTCCCGTGTAAACCTCCAAACCTGAAAAGCTGCACTATAGTAGGAAGTCTCTGAGGTCTACAGGATGCTCGTTGACAATGCCTCCTCCCCACAATTTCACTATCTTCTCCCTAAACTTATCCATCTTTTCGCCATTGTATGGTCATTAGAGGATTGAGCCTCACAGCCCTCCTGCCAAGCAGGGGAACTGCAGAATTACCCCATTTCAGTTAGGGAAACTGAGGGACCAAGTTTGTGATTTTTCAAAGGACTCGCGAGATTTTAGGAATGCACTTATCAAACCGAAGATGAAATGGAATCTGTCACTTAACTTCCTTATTCTCTTTGGAGAATCCCACACCAGGAGGGGATGTAACTTATCCATGAGCAGAAAGATTGTATGTGGCAGAACAGAAAGCGAACCTTACTCCTCTGAGCCCAAAGCTAGTGGTTATCCACAAAACCATCCTCCTCACACTGTCAATGCAATATCTCACTGCCATTTAGAGCTGGTTGATATTCTTTTACAGAAACAGATAAAGAAATAAGTAAATACATAATTCTGTCAACAGATTGTGGATGGGAAAATCTGTTTTAATTTTTAAAAAAAAAAATCATGTGAATATTTGAAAGACAAATATTTGTTTCATGAAACCTTGAACCAAACATTTCAGTTTTTAAATTTTTAAGTGGGCGAAAAGTAATCTAAACCCTTTTTTTTCACCTTCTCTCACTTTTTTCTTTCCGTCTCCTCCTCCCCCAATTTTTCAAAATGACAAACTAAAAATGGGAGAGAAAATGCATGGAAACATGGAGAATATAAACACCAAAAAATGAAAAATAGAATTCGTGTTTTTTCAAATGCTGAATGAAAATTAGAATGTCAGTATAAAAGTGATCAAAAAAATTGGGTTTTGACTAGCAATGAAATGAACACTAACATTTTGTCACATTTTAAAAAAAAATCCCTGTGAAAAATGTTTGAGCCAAAAATGTCATATTTTTCCTTTGAAAGGTTTTTCTGGAAATAATGTCTTTTTCAAGCAGCTGTAGAGATTTTCCAAAATTTCAATGAAAATCGGGTGTCTACATCCTCTGGTTAAGTACATACATGGACATCACAATTTTAAATGCTGGTTCATCATATAAAGTTCAGCAGCTTAATCCATAGATACTGAAATACAGTGAACCAACTTTTCTGCTCACCTCAGAAAAGATGAGTCAGTAATATGGAATCTCTTTGGTGGCTGAGCCACTATAAAGGGGAAAAGTTAATGTGTTCAGCACCTCTGTTATTGAGGCCATACATTCAGCATCTGAATCCCTTAATTTGGTAGCTTTCAAGTTTTTCCATTCCAGCTCCCATCTAGTTGGGACCTTCCTCCCGTTTAGCCATACATGTAGGTCAATCTGGTCATAATGACATTCTGACACTTGTTTGTGACCGTCAGGCTGAGAACTTCTAGACTCTGAGAATTTCTAGGTAAGTGCAACCCTTTGCAACTCCTATCCTTCCCAATGAAGAACCTCTAGGCTCCAAGAAGACTCTACGGACTTTGGGAGCACTGCACCACCAGGGCTGCAGGAAGAGAAATTCAGACTGGAGTTAGGTAGTGCCTCTTTCATGAGCAAACCACTCCTCTTCGCTTCTAAGCACCCTATACATATCTCCAATGGGGGTAGCTCTTAGGGTCTGCCAAAGCAGGGTTCCCCTGCAATGGTACTGCGGAGATAGTGTTTAGGAAAATCAGGAATTACCCATAATCAATGTCTTTTTTAAGGTGGAGTTAACATTGATTTAATATCAGTAATTTAAAAGTGGAAAAATATAAAAAATTATTTATTATTATTATTTTTCTTCTGTTTCTAGGTATATTTTAAGGACACAAAATGGAGCAGAAGAACCTCTGCTTCAGTGACAGAATTTGTCCTCTTGGGCCTCACTCAATGTCCTGAACTACAGTGATTCCTTTTCATCATCTTTTCCATGTTCTACCTGATAACCTGGCTGGATAACTTCATCATCATCACCACCGTGATCTCCAACCAATCACTCCACACCCCGATGTACTTCCTGCTGGCCAGCCTAGCTTTCATAGATATGAGTGATTCTAAAGTCAGTGTGCCGAAGATGTTGTTGGGTCTCCTCTCCCAGCACAAAACCATCTCATTCAATGGGTGCATCCTCCAGATATTCTTCTTCCACTTCATTGGTGGTGCTACGGTCTTTTTACTTGCGATGATGGCCGCCGATAGCTACGTGGCCATCCATAAACCATTGCAATACTTGACTATTATAAACCCGTGTGTGTACGGTTAGTGGCAGGCACATGGATGGGTGGATTGGCTCAATCTGTTATTCAGATAGGACTGGTCATCCAATTACTGTTCTGTGGGTCATATGTCCTAGAAAATTTCTTCTGCGATATCCCACAAGCTGTCAAATTGGACTGCACAACAACTACCTGTTTGAGTTGCTTATGATCTCCCAAAGTGGAATACTTGCCATAATTATCTTCATCCTCCTGCTCATTTCATACACTATTATCTTAGAGGTGGAAAGCTTCTGTTTTAAAATTCAAGGAGTTGAATCCCATTGATATTCCAGGGTAACACAAGGAGGGAAAAGTTGGAGAGGCATTAGTGAGGGAAAGAGTTTACTTTCCTTGTATTAAAATCCAGGGGGTCTGGATCTTGGGAGTCCCCAGGGAAGGTTTTGGTGAGACCAGAGTTTACCAGCTGCTTAGAGTCCTGTTTGGTGGCAGCGTATCAGATCTAAGCTGCTAATTAAGTTTAGAGGAATTCATGTTAGTACCTCATTTTTGGACTCTAAGTTTCAGATTGAGGAAAGAATACTTTGACACGGACATTGGAGTCACAAAGGTTGTGTAGGTTCTTTAAACTCACACTGTCAGTGGGAGACCTTAGAGCAGAATCTAGATCTCCTGATTTAAGATGAGAGTTTCAAAGGAATGACAAGAAGTGATGTGCCAACATCATTAAATTTCAATGAGCGTTGGGATCAAACTTCTTTGGTCTCCTCTGAAATTTCCAGTCTACTTTCCCCTTTGAAGACCGCACAGGGATGAAATGAGCATCATGATCAGTTTAGTGGGAGGAACTATCATAACTCAACTCTAGAGCTGGTCACGAAACCAAGACCTATTATATGGCTGCAGTGTCTGTGACAGGAGTGATCATAAATGTTCCATTCAGACTGTTTTCAGTGGAAAATTGCAGGGGTGACAAAGCAAAAGTGTTCCCAGAAAGCTGACAGGGCCCAGAGCAGCTAAAGCTGCAATTGTGGGAAGGACTCCACTGCTGAGGGAGCTCATTTCTGCTGCTGTCTATTTGGAAGCAAGAGGCGAATTGATTGGATAGGCCCAGCCCTCTTTTGCACTGCACATTTACAATGAAGATGTGGACCATTTTGGTAAATGTTGAGTTGGGAGGCTAAAAGTGCAATAGACCTTATCTGGGAGCACCAGCAGGGAAAAGTAACATCCAAGCTGAATGTGCCTGAGTCACTCTGCACACCAAAGCCTTCTGTCTAGGGCACAGTTGGGAAACGGGCATTGCCTGAATATCATCATACTTGTAAGGTTATACTTATGCAATACAATTGACAACTGAGTTGAACGAAACCCATTGATTAACAGACAAGGGGCGTACACTGGCACGAAGGTACTACTCAGTGCGAAACAGGGTGGCAGTAGCAGAACACTAATCACAAAAGTCACGCCACAAGTTGATACAGAAGCACTTGAGTAGTTAAAAACAATACGCTCTTCGTGCGATGGCTCTGAAGTCCTTACAGTCTACTCCAGACTGTTATCCTCATGTTCAATATATCTCCGGTTTGGGCAAGTCCGTTGCAAACGCTCAGACTCATGGGTCTCGCTGATAAGGATACTTCGTAAGAGGCTGGTTTATAGCTCGCAGCTAGAAACCATTGGCAATCTCTCAGGACCACGACAATAAGATTAATTAAAGCATATATATTAATAAGACTAAATTTAATTAATGATTAATAAAATCATATACGCCACAGATATACGGCTAATTCACAAGAATCCTCGAAACAATAGAATAATGAAAGTAAAAGGTCTTCACCTCTATAACCCTTTTATAAATCAATGACATTGATCATGAAGGATTTGCCCACATCTTAATCAGCCAAGAAGAAGAGTCATGAATCATGATTGTAGGGGAAAGTTGGTTAATTTGGGGTTCATTGCAAAATTTTCCAAAAAACCCCAAAAACCTGAGGCCACTGCAATTTGACAAAGCATAATCTAAGAATTCTTTCTTTCTTTCTTTCTTTCTTTCTTTCTTTCTTTCTTTCTTTCTTTCCACTATTGCAAAAGATCAAAGGTATCAGCTTGTGGCACTCCTACTCTCATTTATAAGCACTGATTTCAGTGAGAGTTAGGTACCTAAATATCTTTTTAAAATTTTGACCTTACTCACTTGAGGAGTCTTAGGCCATGTTTACACTAGCATTTTTGTCGGTATAATTTGTGTCATTCAGGGGTGTGAAAAAATACCCCACTCGACAATCTAAGTTACACTGACAGAAGTGCCTGTGTGGACAGCACTATGTTTAAGGGCACAAGAGCAAACGATCCCAACTGCATAGAAAATATAGGAAGCATAGTGAGAAATCACCCTGGCTTAACCAGGAAATCTTCAATGTTCTGAACTCAAACAAGAGTCCTACAAAAAGTGGAAACTAACTTAAATTACAAACGGTGAATATAAGCAAATAACATAAGAATGTAGGGACAAAATTTGAAAGGCCAAGGCACAAAACAAGATTAAATTAGGAAAAGACATAAAAGGTAACAAGAAAACATTATGGAAATACATTAGAAGCCAGAGGATTATCAAGGACATGGTAAGCCTGTTACTTCAATGAGGGGGAAAAAACAATACCAGAAAGAAGTGGAAATGGCAGAAGTGCTTACTGAATTGTTTCGGTTTTCACCAAGAAGGTTGGTGGAGATTGGGCATCTAACATAGTGAATGCCAGGGAAAATGAGGTAGAATTAGAAGTTGAATAGCGAAAGGACAAGTCAAAAATTACTTAGACAAGTTAGATGTCTTCAAGTCACAAGAGACTGAAGAGATGCATCCTAGAATACACAGGGAGCTGAGTGAGGAGATATCTGAGCCATTAGTTATTACCTTTGAAAAGTCATGGAAGATAGGAGATATTCCAGCAGATTGGAAAAGGGAAAATATAATATCAATCTCTAAAAAGGGAGATAAGAACAACCTGGCAATTACAGACTAGTAAATTTAACTTCTGTACCCAAAAGATAATGGAACAAATAATTAAGTAATCAATTTGCAAATATCTAGAAGATAATAAGTTGATCAGTAACAGCATGGACCTGTCAAGAACAAATGATGTCAAACCAACCTGATAGCAGGCTAACAAACTTTGTGGATAAAGGGGAAGTAGTAGATTTTTTATATCTTGACTTTAGTAATGTCTCACATGACCTAACAAACTAGAGAAGTACAACCTAGATGGAGCCCATATCATAGCTTTCGTACTCAGATCTGAACCTTAGAGTTCAGAAAATAAGATACTAGCATGAAACCTCCAAGCTTAATTAACAGCTTAGAGTTGATAGCGCTGCCACCAGCCAGATTCCAGTGTCTGGCGCACTCTGGTCTCCCCTAAACTTCCCTGGGGGACCCCAAGACTCAGATGCCCTAAGTCTACAACAAAGGGAAATAACCCCCTCCCCTTGTCTCCTCTTTATTTCCTCCCAGGAATCCCCTTCCTGGATGGCCCTGGACGATCATCCTATTTCAATTCCTTGAAATGCAAAACAGAGAGATCAAGTTTCTTTCACCATCAGTCAGAGTCCCTGCAAAGGTAATCTTTGCAAGTCTGACACATAGAGATATTCCGTTCCCCCCTGTTTCCTTCCTCCCCACCAATTCCCTGGTGAGTTCTAACTAGGAAAAAATCCAACAGGTCTTAAAAAGAAAGCTCTATATAAAAAGAAAGAAAAAGACATAAAAATGATCTCTAAATCAAATTGACAATATACAGGGTATTTGGCTAAAGAAAAATGAATAAACAGCCTTATTCAAAAAGAAAATACAATAAAAATTCCAGCAAACTCACACATGTAAATACAAAAAATAAAAACCTATTGTCTTCTACTTTGTACTTACATTGGAACAGAAGATTAGAAAGCTTGGAGAGAAACAGTTCACTCTCAGAGCGGAGCAACAGAGAGAGAAAACACACCCAGAAGTTCCTCCTTGAGATTGAAAAATCTGGTTTTCTGATTGGTCCTCTGGTCAGTGTTTGGTTCCTTTGTTAACCTTTACAGGTAAAGAAACATTAACCTTAGCTATCTGTTTATGACAGAGCTACTATAAGGTGGATGCATAACTGGTTGGAAACAATTCCAGAGAGTAGTTATCAGGGTTCAGTCATGCTGAAAGGGCATATCAAGTTGATCCACAGGGATCAGATCTGGGTCAGTTCTGTTCAATACTTCATCAATGATTACATCATGGCATAGAGAGTACATTTTATCAGTCTGCAGATGATGCCAGGCTGGGAGGGGTTGCAAGTGTTTTGGAGGATAGGATTATAATATAAAATGATCTGGACAAACTGGAGAAATGGTCTGAAGTAATAAGATGAAATTCAATAAAGACAAATGCAAAGTACTCCATTAGGAAGGAACAATCAGCTGCACACATACAAAATGGGAATAACAGCCTAGAAAGGATTCCACGGAAAGGAATGAGCCCCACAAGCCCGAGTCAGCTGACACACTGCACTGGGGATTAATTAGTTGCAGTATAGATGTATCCATAGATCCGTGCCTATACACGGCCAGCCCTTTTTAGGTCCATTGCTTTCAAAGTTTCAGCCTTTGGCAGGAGGTGGCCTCAGAGGTTATGTCTACATTGTAGTGTAAACGCAGGGTTCAAACTCAGGATCAGCCTAAACCTTTCATATACATGCAAACTGTGCTAACCGGGCTCAGATCAAGGATCACAGGAGTGGAGATCAGCCTGAGTCAAGCCACGACCAGGGTTCAACTCTGCTGCTTTGCAGTGTAGACACAGCCTCACTGGACTTGTGTTTGGACGGTATGTCTACAGTGCAATTAAACACCTCAAGGGAGGGAAGGTCCTAGAGCCTGGCATCCGGTCCAAACATCTACCACAATTTTACAGCCCCACAGCTGAGCACTCAACCCAATCAGATAACTGGCCAGCTGTGGGTGTTTAATTGCAATGTAGAGATACCATGGCATCCATCAGAAGTATTCACACAGTACATGGCCGCTTCCTTGTGTCCTCTCGACAGTCAATATTTGGTAGACAGTTAAGTTTTCATGTACCACTATGAAAAAATGCTACAACATTTGGGGAGGATGCTTGGATGTCAGGGATTGGACTCAGGCCCACATAATACAGTGTAGATGCTGGAGCCCCAGGTTGGAACACAAGGATCAAAAATTCCTAAACTGGGTTTACAAATGAGTGTAGACTCTCAAGCCCTAGGTTACCAAACACAGGTTCTGCCAACTCTAGTTCTGCTAACCCTGGCCACACCCTTGCAGTGTAGACATACCAATGGGGCCAGTTCATGTCAGAGGTGCTGGTCAGTTTCAGGATATGTGTTTTGACAAGGGCTCAGTCTGCAGGGGCAGAGTCTGCTCCAATTTACTGCAGATTTGCCTTATTCAGATGGGCCCCAAGGCTGATCATACACTGAGAGTCCCTTGCTGACACTAGGAGAAGTCAAGCTTACACCGGACCTTTCACTGGCAGGTACCTTCTGTCCACTGAAAGGCTGGTGTTGCTAGCACTGCTCTGACTCAGCTGGCCCCAATCCTGGCTTCCAGCTCAGACAAAGTAAAGACCTTTCCCTTCAACAAGTTTCTAGCACTGTGGTCTCTGGCACTGTGTTGCAGCTATCGGCTGTGTCTGGTTCTTTATAATGCTGGTCAAAAACAAAAAGCTCGTTTTGCAAAACATTCCAATTTCTAAGTTTCCTCCGCCTCCAAAAAAGGTTCAAAACAGACCAGGTCTGTCTTTGGATCAGACTAATGGGTGTGCAATATGAGGACCTTAATCTCAATTTACATGGGTGTAACTTAGGCTAACATCTACACTTGGAGCTAGGAATGTGACTCCCAGCTGGTGGAGACATACCTGTGCTATCTCTCATTGAGCTAATGTGCTAAAATTAGGAGTGTGGCAACAGTAACACAGGCAATGGTAAGCGACAGTACCATGTGCTAGTCACCCTGAGTGCAAACCTGATTAGACCCCATGGGTGTATACTTGAGGCAGAAAGCCTGTACCGCCACTCCCCTAGCTCCCAAAGTAGATGTCGCCTTAGAGTAGAATTTGGCTTGGATGACCAGAATCCCATTGACATGGAGGCTGCCTTGTACGACTCTAGCAGTGTAAAAGGTGCCTGAAAATAGACATAAATTACATTCTCTCACAATGCTCTGTCACATTGCCAGAGCCACATGAAGTGGTTTTAATGTGAATGAGAATTAGGCTTAGGGACTCTCAAGCCAAAAAAGGGAAAAGATTACACTGAAAATCCTAATGCTGCAGTTTTTTTACAGCCCAATCAGAGAGAAGCAATGGGAATACATGGGTGTAAAATCCCCTAGTGTATTGGGTGTAAGCTCCAGCACAATACCGCCCCAAATAGACCATAGAAAACAGCCCATTCATCCTGCAGAAAGGTGAGCAGAAGGAGCTGGTGGTAGGAGGAATTTATTTTGAATCTAACTAAACACCCACAGCTGGCCAGTGTTAGCTGACTTGGGCTTGAGTGGCTCAGGCTGTGAGGCTGTAAAATTGTGGTGTAGATGTTTCGGCTGGATGCCAGGCTCTAGGACTTTCCCTCCCTATGAGGTGTTTAATTGCACTGTAGACATACCCCCCAAAGCACAAGTCCAGTGAGACTGTGTCTACACTGCAAAGCAGCAGAGTTTGAACCCTGGTCGTGGCTTGACTCAGGCTTGGATCCTCCACCCCTGTGGGATCCTTGATCTGAGCCCTTGGTTAGCACAGTTTGCATGTAGATGGAAGGGGAATTAGGCTTGATCCTGAGTTTGAACCCTGAGATTACACTACAGTGTAGACGTAACCTCTGAGGCCACCTCCAGCCAAAGAGGCTGAGAACTTTGAAGGCAATGGACCTAAAAAGAGCTGGCCAGTGATAGGCATGTATCTATGGATACATCTATACTGCAATTAAACATCCCCAGCTGGCCAGTGTCAGCTGACTCGGGCTTGTGGGGCTCTTCCCTTTCCGTGGAATTCCTTTCTATGCTGTCATTTCCCATGTTGTATGTATTCAGCTGATTGTTCCTTCCTAAGTGGAGTACTTTGCATTTGTCTTTATTGAATTTCATCTTATTTACTTCAGACCATTTCTCCAGTTTGTCCAGATCATTTTATATTATAATCCTATCCTCGAAAGCACTTGCAAAACCCTCCCAGCCTGGCATCATCATCCGCAGACTTGATAAATGTACTCTCTATGCCATGATGTAAATCATTGATGAAGATATAGAACAGAACTGGACCCAGATCTGATCCCTGTGGGATCACACTTGATATGGCCTTCCAGCATGACTGTGAACCACTGATAACTACTCTCTGGGAATAGTTTTCCAACCAGTTATGCATCCCACCTTATAGTAGCTCCATCTAGGTTGTATTTCTCTTGTTTGTTTGTGAGGTCATGTGAGACAGTATCAAAAACCTTACTAAAGTCAAGATATAAAAAATCTACTACTTCCCCTCTATCCACAAGGCTTGTTAGCCTGCTATCAGGTTGGTTTGACATCATTTGTTCTTGACAAGTCCATGCTGTTTACTTATCACCTTATTGTCTTCTAGATGTTTGCAAATTGATTACTTAATTATTTGTTCCATTATCTTTTTGGGTACAGAAGTTAAATTGACTGGTCTGTAATTCCCAGGTTGTTCTTATCTCCCTTTTTATAGATTGACATTATATTTTCCCTTTTTCCAGTCTTCTGGAATATCTCCCATCTTCCATGGCTTTTCAAAGATAATCACTAATGGCTCAGATATCTCCTCACTCAGCTCCCTGAGTATTCTAGGATGCATTTCTTCAGGCTTTGTGACTTGAAGACATCTAACTTGTCTAAGTAATTTTTGACTTGTCCTTTCCCCTATTTTAGCCTAATTCTACCTCATTTTCACTGGCATTCACTATGTTAGATGCTCAATCACCACCAACCTTCTTGGGCTGAAACCGAAACAAGTCAGTAAGCACCTCTGCCATTTCCACTTTTTCTGGTATTGTTTTTTCCCCCCTCATTGAAGTAACAGGCCTACTGTGTGCTTGGTCATCCTCTGGCTTCTAATGTATTTGATAATGTTTTTCTTGTTACCCTTTATGTCTTTTGCTAATTTAATCTTGTTTTGTGCCTTGGCCTTTCGAATTTGTGTCCCTACATACTTGTGTTATTTGCTTATATTCACCCTTTGTAATATAACTTAGTTTCCACTTTTTGTAGGACTTTTGTTTGAGTTTAGATCACTGAAGATTTCCTGGTTAGCCAGGATGATTTCTCACTATACTTCCTATATTTTCTATGCAGTTGGGATAGTTTGCTCTTGTGTCCTTAAACATAGTGCTGTCCACACTGGCACTTCTGTCGGTGTAACTTATGTTGTTCAGCGGGGTATTTTTTCACACCCCTGAGTGACATAAGTTATACTGACAAAAGTGCTAGTGTAAACATGACCTAAGACTCTCAAGTGAGTAAGGTCAAATTTTAAAAAGATATTTAGGTACCTAACTCTCACTGAAATCAGTGCTTATGAATGAGAGTAGGAGTGCCACAAGCTGACACCTTTGATCTTTTGCAAGAGTGGAAAGAAAGAAAGAAAGAGAGAAAGAAAGAAAAGAAAGAAAGAATTCTTAGATTATGCTTTGTCAAATCGCAGTGGCCTCAGGTTTTTGGGGTTTTTGGAAAATTTTGCAATGAACCCAAATTAACCAACTTCCCCTACAATCATGATTCATGACTCTTCTTCTTGGCTGATTAAGATGTGGGCAAATCCTTCATGATCAATGTCATTGATTTATAAAGGGTTATAGACTAAGGCCTTTACTTTAATTATTCTATTACTTTCAGTTTGTGAATTAGTATGTATATGTGGCTATATGATTTAATTAATCATTAATTAAATTTAGTATATTAATATATATGCTTTAATTAATCTTCATTTCTGCTCTGAGAGATTGCAATGGTTCTAGCTGAGAGCTTTAACCTTTTACAGAGTATCCTTACTCAGGGACATTCAGTTGGAGTTTTTGCCCGAGTATTGACAGAGTAAAGTCTGAGTACGACTGTAAGGACTTGGTATTTGCTTTTAACTACAAGTTCCTTCAACTTTGGCTGGATTTGTGTTTAAGTGTCTGATTCTGCCACCCTTGTTCACAGTGAGTAGTACCTTCCTGCTAGTGTAGCCCCCTTGATAACAATGGGTTGTTCATTTCAATTGTTTGATAATTAACCTTACAAGTATGTATATTCAGGCTCCCTTTCCCCACTGTGCCTAACAGAAGGCTTGTCAGGGTGACCCCAGGCACATTCACTTGATGTCTTGTCCCTCTATCTCCCAATAAGGTCTTTTGCACTTTATGCCTCCCAAACTCAAAATTTAACCCAAATGGTCCACACTCTCACTCATGTAAATGCAGTGCAAAAGAGGCTGGGCCCATCCAATCAATTCCCTTTGCTCTCCAATAGACAGCAGCAGAGAGCTCCCTCAACAGTGGAGTCCTTCCACAACTGCAGGTCTTAAGCTGCTCTGGGCCCCTGTCAGGGTTCCCCCCACTCTGAGCTCTGGGGCAGATGTGGGGACCCGTATGAAAGCTCCCCTAATCTTATTTCTACCAGCTTAGGCTAAAACTTTCCTTGTCCAAGTGATTTACAAAAAAATTCAGGAAAAAGGCCCACTTGGAGTCCCTCTTTCCCCAAAATATTCCCCCAAGTCCCTTCACCTCCTTTCCTAGGGATGCTTGAGAATAATATACTAACCAATTGACCACAAAAAAACCCCTGGGTTTTTAGGCACTGAAAATCAATCAGGTTCTTAAAAGAAGAATTTATTTTTTAAAAAAGTAAAAGAATCACACCTGCAAAATCAGGATGGAAGGTAACTTTACAGGGTAAATAAAAAGATATAAAACACAGAGGATTCCCTCTAAGCTTAGCTTCAAAGTTACAAAAAACAGGAATAAAACTCCCTCTTAGCATAGGGAGAATTCACAAGCTAAACCAAAAGATAATCAAATGCATTTCCTTTCCTTTATTTATAATTTATGTAATTTTATATGTATCATTTCAGGTATCTTTCCAAGAGATGGTTTACCTGCTTGGTCTCTATCCAGAGAGAGAACAAACAAAGCCTCTCTCCCTGCCCCAGATTTGAAAGTATCTTCTTTCTTTATTGGTCCTTTTGGTCAGGTGCCAACCAGGTTATTTGAGCTTCTTAACCCCTTACAGGTAAAGTGATTCTGTACCTCTGGCCAGAAGGGATTTTATTTTGCTGCATACATAAAGTTTTACCCTTTATATTTATGACAGTCCCTCTTCCCCCATTTCATCCACAGGTGACAATTCTGAGCTCCCTTATTTCTAAGGCTTGGATCAATGGGCTTACAGAGAGAGAGAAAGAGAGACTTCCCTGTTGGATATTATATAGGATTTTTTTCAAAGAGATTTTTGAAGAAATTCAAGGGACTGCAACATTTACAAATCAAACTTCTTTCTGGAATTTTTTGCATTATCGTCTGAGATAACTGTTAGTAAAAGAGCTTAGAGAGCTTAATATTATTATTCAAGGTTATCCAGCGAGATCACTGCATGTTTTAGACATAAACTATTTGTGTAGAGTCATTTTCTGTGTTTCCACCCTTAACTGGCCAGTTGTCTCTGTTGTTTGTGTTACTGTTTAACGCTTCAGCAGTGAAAGAAGCTGTTTAAAATAAATCATAAATCCCCAGCAGATAGCAGGAGCACTCAGAATCATGTGCCACACCTCCTGCACTCTTTAAAATCTATCTACCTATCTATCCTCATACACACATCTATCTATCTATGTATCTATCAGCTGAGTAGATTGCGGGTTGACAATGTCTATCAGGATCCTGATGCTGCAAACAAATACTACTATGCCTGTGAAGAACTTGTCTCAAACACCTCTCAGGGATGGTCTATACCAGGGGTCAGCAATCTTTCAGAAATGGTGCACCAAATCTTCATTTATTCACTCTAATTTAAGGCTTCACGTGCCAGTAATACCTTTTAATGTTTTTAGAAGGTCTCTTTCTATAAGTCTATAATATGTAACTAAATTATTGTCATAAGTAAAGTAAATAAGGTTTCTAAAATGTTTAAGAAGCTTCATTTAAAATTAAATTAAAATGCAGAGCCCCTCGGACCAATGGCAGTGTGAGTACCACTGAAAATCAGCTCGCTTGCCACCTTGGGCACACGTGCCATAGTTTGCCTACCCCTGGTCTAGACATACTTAATCCTGCCTCCGGAAAGGGGGCCTGGCTATACGATCTCTCAAGGTCCCTTCCAGCCCTACGTTTCTGTCATTGTCTGGCAGCAATCTCACTGAAATCAATAGGCTTATTGCTAACAATAATTTTCCTCATGTTCCTTATGTGTTTCCAGGGTCAGGCTCTTTATTTATTTATTTATTTGTTTGTTTGTTTATTTATTTATTTATTGGCCAGAGCAAGAACTTTCATGACTGGAAGGGAAGAACTAGTTCACTGCTAACCACATAGCAGTTTTGGACCCAGTTCTTCAAGCACTTCCCTTCAGGCATAGTCTTTACTATGATGCGTTCTTCCATTGACTTCAGTGCTACGCCTGGCAATATATAACAGAAGAAATGGACACTCCTGTTGAAGCTATTCCACTGTGAATTGAATACTTACAAAAACACTGGGGAGGAGAGAGAGAGAGAATGTCTCTGTTGTAGTCTGATGGTTAGAGTGACAAGATGGGCGACCTTTGGTCAGAGGTTGAAGTAAGCTGGTACGATACGATTTGGTGTACCAGCAAGAGCCAGTATACTGTGCCGGACCACATCGGCTTCTGTGGCAGGGATTTAAAGGGCCCTAAGTTCTAAGTTTTTCTCTTTAGCCAAAAGATTTTGCTCTTAGCCAAAAGTTTTGTTCTCAGATAAATTCCTGAGGCCTACAAGAAAAAAACCTCAGGCCCAAAACAACAAGAGGGCCAACTTTTCCCTGTCAATGTAAAAGGAAGAAAAGATTAAGCCATAAAGCATAAGATTGTTCCTGTTCACCTGCTGGAACACTCTATAGTAATTTCCTCACTACAATCAGCCCATTAGTTCTGATACACAAATTACTGAACAGATCTTTTTTCAGAGAAGGGACTGATTTTCATGAGTTCCTCCTTAGTTGAAATCATTCTTAGAGGGATTTCAGCCAGCAATTCTCAGTGTCAAAAGCCCAACTGATGGAAGCCTATTAGGAAGGATGCCCCCATTTCCTCCCGCTGGGAACTGACTCATTTACCCTCATGGAGCTATGTCTTATTTATACCGACTGCTTTTTTTACTTCCATGGAGGTTCTTGCCCTCAGTCTATAATGTGTTTGTGAGCACAGATTCTCTTGAGTGTGCAGTGTTTGATCTCTTTTTACTCCACAAACTTTTCACNTTATATTAATATATATGCTTTAATTAATCTTCATTTCTGCTCCTGAGAGATTGCAATGGTTCTAGCTGAGAGCTTTAACCTTTGTACAGAGTATCCTTACTCAGGGACATTCAGTTGGAGTTTTGCCTGAGTATTGACAGAGTAAAGTCTGAGTACGACTGTAAGGGCTTGGTATTTGCTTTTAACTACAAGTTCCTTCAACTTTGGATGGATTTTGTGTTAAGTGTCCGATTCTGCCACCGTTATCCAGAGTGAGTAGTACTTTCCTGCCAGTGTAGCACCCTTGTTAACAATGGGTTGTTCATTTCAGTTGTTTGATAATTAACCTTACAAGTATGCGTATTCAGGCTCCCTTTCCCACTGTGCCTAACAGAAGGTTTAGTCAGGGTGACCCCAGGCACATTCAGCTTGATATCCTGTCCCTCTATCTCCCAATAAGGTCTATTGCACTTTATGCCTCCCAAACTCAAAATTTAATCAAAATGGTCCACACTCTCATGTAAATGCAGTGCAAAAGAGGCTGTGCCCATCTACTCAATTCCCTTTGCTCTCCAATAGACAGCGGCAGAGAGCTCCCTCAGCAGTGGAGTCCTTCCACAACTGCAGGTCTTAAGCTGCTCTGGGCCCCTGTCAGGGTTCCCTCCCCACTCTCAGTTCTGGGGTACAGATGTGGGGACCAGCATGAAAGATTCCCTAATCTTATTTCTACCAGCTTAGGCTAAAACTTTCCTTGTCCAAGTGATTTAGATAAAAATTCAGGAAAAAGGGCCACTTGGAGTCCCTGTTTCCCCAGAATATTCCCCACAAGTCCCTTTATCCCCTTTCCTAGGGAGGCTTGATAATAATATACTAACCAATTGAGCACAAACCAAACTCTTGGGTTTTTAGACACTGAAAATCAATTAGGTTCTTAAAAGAAGAATTTTGTTTAAAAAAAAAGGTAAAAGAATCACACCTGAAAAATCAGGATGGAAGGTAATTTTACAGGATAAATAAAAAGATATAAAACACAGAGGATTCCCCTCTAGGCTTAGCTTCAAAGTTACAAAAAACAGGAATAAAACTCCCTCTTAGCACAGGGAGAATTCACAAGCTAAACCAAAAGATAATCAAATGCATTTCCTTGCCTTTACTTATAATTTCTGTAATTTTATATGTATCATTTCAGGTATCTTTTCAAGAGATGGTTTACCTGCTTGGTCTCTCTCTCTCTATCCAGAGAGAGAACAAACAAAGCCTCTCTTCCTGCCCCAGATTTGAAAGTATCTTCTTTCCTTGGCTGGGAAACTTCACCATCATCACCACCGTGATCACCGACACCAGCTCCACACCCCATGTACTTCCTGCTGGCCAATTGGCTTTCTTGGATGTCAGTGAATCATCAGTAAATGCTCCAAAATTGCTCTCAGGTCTCCTCACCAGAGTAAAACCTCATTCAATGATGTCATCCTCCAGAGTTCTTCTTCACTTCATTGCTGGTGCTATGGTCTCTTTACTTGTGTGGCTGCCGAAGGTACGTGGCCATCTATAAACCACTGAGATACATACTATCTGAACCGGGGTGTGTGTGTGTGTAGTGTTAAATGCATGGCTGGGTGGATTGGTTCACTCTGCTGTTCAGCTTGGACTGCTCCTCCAGTTGCCATTCTGTGGTCCAATGTCCTGGACAATTTCTACTGTGATATCCCAAGTCATCAAACTGGCCTGCACGACACTCACTTGGTTGAATGGCAGATGGTCTTCATGCTGGAGTGCTGCTCATACTAGTATTCATCATTCTGCTGATTTCCTACACTGTCATCTTAGCAAGATCAGGACACATGTCATGGAAGGGAAGCGCAAGGCTCTGTCCCACTGTGGAACCCAGATTATTGTGGTGTGTTTACAATTCATACCTAGCATCTTCATCTATGCTCGGCCCTTCAAGCAGTTCACGCTGGACAAGGTGATATCTGTCATTTACACTGTAATCACCCGATGCTGAATTTGATGATCTACACGTTGAGAAACGCTGAGATGAAAAGGCCATCAGGAGACTGATGAGGAGAATGCTTCTTCTGGGGAGGGAAAGAGAGACATAATTTATCTTCCAATCTTACATTTGTGTTCAAAATCTAATTTGTGCACTGTTCAGACAGCAGATATATGTGGCACGTGAAAAGTTGTGGAGTAAAAAGAGATCAAAACTGCACTCAAGAGAATCTGTGCTCACAAACACATTATAGACTGAGGGCAAGAACCTCCATGGAAGTAAAAAAAGCAGTCGGTATAAATAAGACATAGCTCCATGAGGGTAAATGGTCAGTTCCAGCGGAGGAAATGGGGCATCCTTCCTAATTGGCTTCCACCATTGCTTTGACACTGAGAATTGCTGCTGAAATCCCTCTAAGAATGATTTCAAATTTGAAATCATTCTAGAGGGATTTCAGCCAGCAATTCTCAGTGTCAAAGCAACTGGTGGAAGCCTATTAGGAAGGATGCCCCCATTTCCTCCGCTGGAACTGACCATTTACCCTCATGGAGCTATGTTCTTATTTATACCGACTGCTTTTTTTACTTCATGGAGGTTCTTGCCTCAGTCTATATGTGTTTGTGAGCACAGATTCTCTTGAGTGGGCAGTGTTTGATCTCTTTTTACTCCCACAACTTTCACGTGCCACATATATCTGCTGTCTGATACAGTGCAAAATTAGATTTTGAACACAAATGTAGATTGGAAGATAAATTATGTCTCTCTTTCCCTCCCCGAGAAAAGCATTCTCCTCATCAGTCTCCTGATGGCCTTTTCATCTCAGCGTTTCTCAACGTGTAATCATCAAATTCAGCATCGGGTGATTACAGTGTAAATGACAGATATCACTTGTCCAGCGTGAACTGCTTGAAGGGCCGAGCATAGATGAAGATGCTAGGTATGAATTGTAAAACACCACAATAATCTGGGTTCCACAGTGGGACAGAGCCTTGCGCTTCCCTTCCATGACATGTGTCCTGATCTTGACTAAGATGACAGTGTAGGAAATCAGCAGAATGATGAATACTAGTATGAGCAGCACTCCAGCATGAAGACCATCTGCCATTCAACCAATGAGTGTCGTGCAGGCCAGTTTGATGACTTGGGATATCACAGTAGAAATTGTCCAGGACATTTGGACCACAGAAGGCAACTGGAGAGCAGTCCAAGCTGAACAGCAGAGTGAACCAATCCACCCAGCCATGCATTTAACACTACACACAACACACCCCCGTTCATGATAGTAATGTATCTCGTGGTTTATAGATGGCCACGTACCGTCGGCAGCCAACACCACAAGAAAGAGACCATAGCACAGCAATGAA
This sequence comes from Chelonoidis abingdonii, assembly GCF_003597395.2. NCBI lineage: Eukaryota > Metazoa > Chordata > Testudines > Testudinidae > Chelonoidis > Chelonoidis abingdonii. Next base: position 19,553 of record NC_133788.1, on the reverse strand, counting down.
GTGAAAGAAGAACATCTGGAGGATGCACTCATTGAATGAGAGTTTTACTCTGGGTGAGGAGACCTGAGAGCAATTTTGGAGCATTTACTGATGATTCACTGACATCCAAGAAAGCCAATTGGCCAGCAGAAGTACATGGGGATGTGGAGCTGGTGGTCGGTGATCACGGTGGTGATGATGGTGAAGTTTCCCAGCCAAGCGCAAATTGCACAGCACAATTCAAAATTTCTAAAAATCTTCCATCACGAGCTCAAAAGCAATAGCAAACTACAAAAACATGCTGCAAACAAGAAGTCAGTCTGGGAGAAACTGCAGAAAAGGAGCTCAAAACACTGCCAGGTGAGACGAGGCCGTTCTGTGTGAACAAGGGGGAGGATGGAGGAGGCCAAGTTCCTGAGATAAGCAAGCGGGTGTTGGAGCTTGCAGCAAGAACAAAATGAATTAAAGGGGCACCAGGCCTGTGGGCCCGGGCGTCAAGTTTCCTGACATCCAAGAAAGCCAAGTTGGCCAGCAGGAAGTACATGGGGTGTGGAGCTGGTGGTCGGTGAATCACAGTGGTGATGATGGTGAAGTTTCCCAGCCAAGTGTTCACATAGATGATGAAGAAAACCACAAAGAGGAATCGCTGCAGCTCAGGATTCTGAGTGAGACCCAAGAGGACAAATTCTGTTACTGGGGTGGTGAGATTCTTCTCCATTTATTAATTGCAAAATGTGCCTGCAGAAGGAACAATGATGATAATGAATATGATATAATCCCACTGCATTACTGATATCAAATGAATTTTAACTCCATCTTAACAAAAAAAACACTTGCTTGGTAATTTCCTTTGTTTACTAAATTCCACTCTCCCCTCAGGCCTTTTTGTGAGTAACCCTGTTTCAGTAGAACTAGTGAGCTCCACCAGGGTCATCTCCAGTCCTGGGGTCCTTGGGAGTGAAGAGTAGCAGTCTACACATTGAGACAAGCCCTTTCCTAACCACTGTCTCCATTCAGATTCCTGATAGGTCCTAGGGGTTCAGTGTAGGGAAGATTGTGGATCACAAGGAAAGCGCTTCCTCATGGGGGTCTCAGATGCTAAATGGGAGAGAGCTAGATCCTGACTAGATAGTCTCAAAACACCACATCAACAAAATATTTTTTTTGAAAAAAATTGTTGTTAAATAAGCAAAGAAATTGTATTTCCCTGATATTGAAATTCAAGTTTTCATTTCAATTCCAAACAAGTTTTTTTTCTTCAAATTTCAAATTCTGCATGGAATTTTCATTTGGATTCCTTTTTTGGGAGACAAACGATATTTTTCAATTTTAATAATTTTTACTTCTTTTTAGTGTTTTTCATATGTAGATCTCAAAGCACTTTACAAAGGAGGTCACTATAATTATCCCTGGTTTAGAATTGGGAAACGTGACACAGATGGGGAAGTATCTGTTTGCTGTTCTTCTCACTCACTTATGCTCCTCTAAAAATAAAAGTCTATTTCCAAAGATACACCCACCCACCTCCTCCCCCTGGAATTACAATGTGTATCGCTAATAGAATGTTGCAGATTTTCTACAATAAGAGTCATTACCTCACACAACTGCTGTACTTGTGATCTCGGAACTGGCTGCTACCTTATGATTGAGGATGGCCTGGGAAGTCACATCTTAGAGCTGTTCACTGCCCTTCTGACTGGCAGGTGAAGTGGCCCTAGTTCCAGAAATGTCACGTTGCCAGCAATCTTTCCCATGTATAATATCTGAACAGGTGCTGAGATGAAAAACTCTCTGAAATCCCCCTGAGCTTTAATGGGTCTGATCAAGAAGTCGGTTCCCCAGAGCTTTGCGGTTCCCATCACAAGAGGAATCATTAACAGTTCACAGCATGTTTCATTTGGTTCATGTTTGTTTTTAGCCACTCAAACTCAACAGGCTGAGAACGTTTGCAATGTTGACTGGTGCTGACACAAGGGAGGATATCCAGGACACAGAGGATGAACTGACCTCATCTGCCCTCAGAAAATTGGAAATCCCTGGACTCCTGGGTGCTCTTCCTGGAACTGAGAGATCAGTCTGATCAAGTGGTTATCGCTGGACATAGGAGTCAGGACTTGTTGGGCTTATGCAGTTGGAGGAGGGGAGTGAGGCGGTGCCAGGTCGACTCACATTCACTTTAAATATTTGAGCAAAGAGCATAGCTATTTTCTGATATTCTTTTGGTGAGCTCTGACTTAAAGGTCAAGTTCAAATTTGGTCTCATCTTTACATCACAGCCAATGTAGAATCAGAGTCTACAAATTTCTACATTCCAGCTCAACAGGAAGATGGGAAGTATGGTTCAGTAGAGGGACCTGGGATAAGCATCTCCATTAAATGATTTTCTCCCTGATTTTGCCAGCCAGGTCATTTGCATAAAACAATTAGCCGGTCCTTCATTATAACAGAAGAGGAAAGCTGAAGACAATGCAGATAATATTAGATTTCCTGCATTATCTCACATCTTTGACTTAAGGTTACTGAATGCAGTTTATACATAATGTAAGGAAATTAAGACATGAAAGGGAATTAGCATCTACAAGCTAAGTTTGAAAACTTCTAAAGGATATAGATAAACACAGACAAATACACTTAGCATTACCCTTGATTTCTATTCTACAATGAATAGGTTAATGACCACTGGTCTAGTACATCTTTGAATTGCACGCACAAGTAATTCTCCGATACCACTGTAATTCTCTTGTTAAATTGTTGTGGGTCATACACAGAACACAGTGGCTACTCTTTGTCCTAGATGTATAATTTACATTTAGCCATATTAAACATATTGTTTGCTTGCACCCACCTTACAAGGATCCAATGCTTTGTATCTGTGACCTGTCCTCTTCATTATTACCCTTCCTCCATTTCTGTTGTTATCTGCAAACTTTATCAGTGATGATTGATGTTTTCTTCCAGGTCATAATAAAAATGTTAATAGCACAGGGCCAAAACGATCCCTGCAGAATCCACTAGAAACACATCCATTCGATATATGATTTTTGGCGAGAGAATGAAATTCAGGAAGTTGGGTACATACCTGGATGGTCAATATTGTACATGGATGTTAACATATTGTTTTCAATAAGCAGTAGATGTTCTCCCATTGAAATCAAAGGTAAACCTCACAGTGACTGTAACAGCAGCATGATTGTTCTCAATCTGATCAGAAAATTTAAATCACGGAAACATAAAAAGAGCCCACTAAACTAAAGGCCAGATGGCGAATGGACAGCAGGCACTTAAATGAGTAGCTTCATTGCAGCCAATAAAGTTAATCAAGGGAGAAAGGCCCAGACCTCCAAACATATTTACGTGCCTACCTCTCATTGAAATCACTCAGAGTTGAAGGCCTTGGTACTTTTGAGGATCTGGGCCTTACTGCTTCTGAATATGAGTAAGAGTTCCAGGCTCTAGCTCTAAATCTTCACATTTTGGAAACAGAGAGACTATATGTCCCTTCATAATTAGATCTTTGTTTAAATGGGTGATGCATTCAGATTTTCATTACCCAGGTTTGCAAGGGAGAGAAACACAGTAATCACTGTCCTAGGACCTCCCTGTTAAATGCTGAGAGCACACCCAAACCTCTGAATCATTGTAACAGGGTGCTGGGTAGGAGAAACAAGCCAGGCCTGTTCACCCTGTTCCAGATGAAGAAGGGTATTAGTTGGGCTGGCTGAGAGGCCACACCTAATTACCAGAGTGGATCCACCTGCAGGCCTGGGTAGCCAGCCTGCCCTATAAAGCTGGCTAAGAGATAGGAAAGGGAGAAGTGTGGGCTCTAGATCCCTGCTGGCTTGGAAGTTAGCAGTCTCCCAGAATGTTGATCTCTGTAAATAATAGGTGGTGGGAACAGACACACACAATAAAAGGACACAGGTGCTGCACTTCAGTTGGTCTCTGACTGCGTTTGTGGAGGGGTTGGGAGAAGGCACCACTACAGACATATACCACGAAAATCCCCATTGAAGGTAAGTGGATTTTTGCTTCAGTGAAATGTACAGAATGGGGCCCAAAATGTTTTCATTTCATGGCCAGATCAAAAAACACATGTGTTTTCATAAGCTCCTGTCACTAAATTCACAGCCTCTTGCAAATGCAGAGAATCTGCCTTGTTCTTCTTTCACTGACAGAAGCTTTACAAAAGTACAACTACATTGACTTCAGAGGAGTTACTCTTGATTCACAGCAGAGCAGATGGAAACATCTCCCTCTGGCCCAGCCTAAGACTAAGTTCCCTTTGTGGATCTAGCCCACAATGACCGCAACCTGATACAGGTGTCACATTGTTGACCATTTTCCAGCAGTTACCATGGCATCTGAGATACTGCAAAAACTAGATCCTCATCTGGTGTAAATCAATGTAGCTCCATGGAAGTCATTTGGGGCTTGACCCATGAAGGGACTAAGGTACTGCAGCATCTAACTTTTAGGCCCTTTGTCCCTGATTTATCAAGATATTTAGGTACCTAGGCCTTGATTCAACAAGGGATTTAGGTGTTATGATAATCAGAGTCACAAGTACTAACTTTTAGGTGCCTTGAAAATCACTGGGATTCACAAAGCTTTAGTTTGGTGCTCAGGCTTCCCATACAGGGAGACAGGTGCCTGAGAAGGGGATTCACAAAGCCAGCATGCTGCATGGCTCCTTGCCTAAGCTAGCCAATGGGAGGTGGCAAGCAGAAGGGAGGTGTTAAGCCCCACCCCTTCCAGGGAGTTCTGCACCTGTCTCAGCTGTGAGCCCTTGCCTGGGGTGTGGCACCTAAGGCATTTCTTGCAAGAGGTGGGGAAGAATTCCCTCCCTCCCTCATTGCTTTTAGCCCAGTGGTCCGTGTGCTCCCTTAAGAGACCATGGGTTCAAATCCGTCATCTGCCTGAGGGACAGAAGTGGGCTGAGCAGGGCTCTGTCATGTGCCATGTAAGGCTGTAACCACTGGGCTATGGGATGTTCTCATGTGAGTGTGACGTTATTGATATAAACTAGGACCATATAGAACATAGTTTGCAACCAAGGTCCTGTAGTGGCACCAAATCTTATGTAAAGGGTGTCATATAAGGTGTCTAAGTCCAGGTTCTGGGTTGCTGGTTATGATTATGCTGTCTGTATCATTTTGTAGTTGAAGTTATACTGTCTGTATTTCAAATTTGTGCTAGGCTTCTGGGTGACACCCCAGACAAGTTGGTGTTAGCTCTGCCTAGCCTGCTTGATGGCCCATTAAGGACCATCAGTTACACAATTGACCCATTAAGAGGAGGCAGATACGCCTTGTAACTCAGCAGGGTGTGCAGGAACTTGCCCATGTGACTGCAGACTCCATTTTGCTGTAATTTTCCA